>NC_041064.1:27580848-27880848 GCF_900634775.1 Gouania willdenowi | reverse complement strand
TTATAACACTATGAATATAAGCATTATTTTTTTCAGGGGACACAGGCATCCCCAAAGTTGGAGCAAGAAAAAGGAGGAAAAGTCAAAGAACCCCATAAACACATAATGAATATTACGTGAGACAAGGCCATCACAATAAAATCAAATACCCTTAGCAACTAAAATCATTGGCAATCACGGCAATGAATATGGACTATATATATCACTAATAGCAAAAATACACATGGAAAAAAACAATGTCAGTCAGCATAGCATAGCACAACAAATAAAACAACATGTGTAGGTGGCATCACTGAGCAGAGTCATCATCAGAATCAGCAAAAACATGCATCATAAGCACCTCAGGCTGGATCTCCATCTCTGGAACGGTTATGCGGACGTGCCGGCTTGGGAAAGCGCTCTGCACTAAACCCTCTACCATACGACGCAAGATCGGAATACCGCAACAGAGAAGAAGAAGAACTGACACCAGTGTAATAGCGATCTTAACCAAGAGAGGGCGCCAGCCTGCAAGTAGAGTGGAAAACCAATCCGGTCCGGCCAAGCTATCTTTATTCATGGCATCGCGTAGCCTGGAAATGTTTTTGACTGCCTCTGCTATGATCTGACCGTCTGCCGTGTTATCTGGGATAAAGCTGCAACAAGATGCACCTACCATTGCGCAAACGCCTCCTTTGGCCGCGGTCTGTAGGTCTAGAACCATTCTATTTTGCAGGACCATTAAACGTATATTCGTGACCTCCCCCGAGAGGCCAGTAAGGGCCAAAAATGATGCGTTAACGAAGGACTTAAACCTGTAGTCTAAGGTTTCGACGCGCAGCAGTGTTTTGCCCACACCCGCCCAGGGAAACAGCGAAAGACCTTCTGGCCTGTCGTCCACATTTTATGTTCGGGGGGAACGTCCGTGCCCCAGATTGCGTCGTGTGGATCAAAACCCAAAGGAGTGTGTGATTCGCGTTTACGTCGTGACGAAAGGGGAATAGTTGAGACTACGTATGTGTGATCAGTCACATGCACGGGTGTACACACCCCATCCCAGTTGGGGGAAAGGTGTGTATACAGTCTGTAACCGCATAGCCAAAACCCTTTTGCTAAATTGAACGTGCCATTAGTCCCGGGTGTATGAACGTGGGCACAGGTGTGCGAATTATGTGCGGTGTCGCATTCAGGACCCATGGTGTAATTGCAATTGTGACCGGGAATCTGGCCTAGTTTGTGAGTTCCGTTTCTGGCGAAACAGAAGGGAAAAAGTGTGGTTCGCGTGTAATCTACATACATAGCGGAAGATGTATCATCGCGCAGTATAGTCAGTTTTTTTACTGGCTGTTTAGAACAACGGTTGGGGTCCCCCATGCCGAAGTTAGAGTAAGACAAATAACAAAAGGAGTCGGAAGCATCCATTGGTATCGCGGTTAAGCGGGGATGTGTTGATGACACAGGCATGTAAGAGCAAACATAACAGTTGGATAGGCCCCTACTTTTAGCTTTATAGTGCGCGTATCGGTACCAGGTGTTTGTGAAAAACGGATGAGTAACATTGGTCGCAGCTAAAGTGTCGTGCAGGACGATATCGTTTATCCAGCGTCTATTTCTGCTTGCATTAGTCACCCTGTAAAAAGAAGCATTCACATTAGGAACAACACTTGCATTCATTGGTTCAAGTCCAGTGTCCTCGATTGTCCCCCTGGAGGCCAGGAGCCAGAGGAGTACTGGAATTGCGGACAGGACCATCGCGCCAATCAATGACCAGAACACGAGTGACATGAAACGACAGAATAGTGGCATAATTCCAGCCTGCTCCTGGGGCATAAACAGAGGGGCTCGTGACCTCTTCAATCACAGCGAGAAAATGCTTGTGATCTCCCACGATGTCCTCAAGGTTGGATTTCAAAGGTTTCAACAGACCATATGCCCTGTTAGAAAGGTTAGCTTGTAACCCCCCAGGGTCTTTTCTTTCTGCCTTTCGTTGCAACTTTCAAGGCAAACAAAGGCTCCTCAAAACACTGCTCCTAATCCAGAAAAGAGGAAACGCTCCTTACTGCGGTTCCACGATCAGTGGTGATGTTGGTACTTCCTCCGTTGGACCAGTCGCCTCAAGATCAGGGTCGACTGGTGTTGGCACCTTCCTGCAGTGTGATGCGTGAATCCACGTGGCTCGCTCTGCGACCTTCACAGCCGTGTGTGTCGTCAGTTGAACCTGAAAAGGGCCGATCCACCTTCGGTCGGTCCACCTTTTTCGTCTCGCGTTGTGCACGATCACAAAGTCACCTGGAAGGATGTCATGGAGGTTCTCGGTGGTAGTCAGTGGGAGGGCCGCTCGTACTCTGGACCTGTTGAAAGTAAGAATCGTAGAGAGTTGTGCACAGTATTTTATCAAACTGTCGTCCTGGAGCGCTGTCTCAGCCCAGGACGAAACAGAGGGGGATAGACCCACATTGGATGGGCGTCCAAAAAGGATTTCAAAGGGTGAAAGTTTAGAATTTGGATGAACCTGTTGTCTCATCTGAAGGAGGACAAGCGGTAAAGCTTTGATCCAGTTCAGCCCTGTCTGGTCCATGCACTTGTTCAACCTGTTTTTCAGAGTACCGTTAGCTCTTTCTACGGCCCCAGCGGACTCAGGGTGATAGCTGCAGTGTTTTCTAAGATCCATGTCAACTCTGTTATCACTTGGCTGGCAAAATGTGTGCCGTTATCAGAAGAGATTTTGTATGGAATGCCCCACCTAGGAATGATGTCAGTTAGCAGTGCTTTGGCTACTGCTGTGGCTGTCTGGTGTTTGGTTGGAAAGGCCTCTACCCATTTAGAGAACATGTCTATGATGACCAGACAGTGCTTCTTTCCCTCACATGGTGTTAGCTCAACAAAATCCATCTGCAAGTGATGACAGGGCATGGATGGCTGAGGGTGGGCTGTCTGGCTAGTCAAAGGTTTCTTTCTGCCTGGGTTGTTTTTAGCACAGATCATACATTTCTGACAAAACTCAGCTGCAAAGGAAGAAAATCCCTTTGTGTACCACACTGTCTGAACAGCTAATATCATACCACCCTTTGACACATGGGCTTGACCGTGTGTCAATTTAGCATAAGCAGGGAAAAGAGCAGTCGGTAGGCAAGGTTTTGAATCGGGGCCGTACCAAACCCCACTCACCTGGTGACAGTCTGAGGCCTGCCATTTGCGGCGGTCGGCTGGAGTGACAAAGGCGGAGAGTTCAGACAGAGAGGCGACCGGTTGAGGAGTGGAGAGAAAGGAAGAAGAGGGAGGAACACATGTGCGGGCCGCAGACTTGGCCGCCGCGTCAGCGCGTGCATTACCACGAGAGACGTTGTCAGTAGCAGAGGAGTGAGCTGCACATTTGCAAACAGCAACAGAGGAAGGTAGCTGAATAGCATCGAGAAGAGCAGACACAAGGGTAGAGTGAAGGATAGGAGAGCCATCAGATTTGAGAAACCCATGCTGTTTCCAGAGCGCCCCAAAGTCATGCACTACCCCAAAAGCATAGCGAGAGTCAGTGTAGATTGTAGCGGACTTACCGGAGGCCCAGCGGCACGCCTCGGTGAGGGCACAGAGTTCGGAGGCCTGGGCGGAGTAGTGAGAAGGGAGCGAGGAAGAGGAAACAGTGGCTGAGTCAGAAACAACAGCAAAGCCCACCTTGTTAGTCCCGGTGTCAGGGTCTCGGGATGCAGAGCCATCCACGTAGAAAATGAAGTCTGAGTTAGTGAGAGGGACAGAGGAGAGGTCAGGGCGAGGAACCAGGACCTGAGAGAGAGCAGCAATGCAAGAGTGAGGTTCTCCATCCTCCGGGAGAGGTAGGAGAGTAGCAGGGTTCAAAGTAGAACAACGGCGGACATGCACATCAGGAAGACCCAACAGGGTAGTGTGGTACTTGAGCCAGCGGGCCGCTGAGACGTGTGAGGTCTGCATGTCTCTCAGAATGGAGGTGACACAGTGAGGCACATGGAGATGCAGGGGAGCATAGCCAGTGATTTCACGAACTGAGGACACAGCAGCCTCACAAGCCGCGACTGAGCGCAGACAGGGTGGAAAGGCTCTCGCAACTGGGTCAAGTTTCTTTGAGAAGTAGCCACAAGGTTTCAGCTTGTCCCCGTGCAGCTGGCACAGAACGGAGGTCATGCAACCACCCTTTTCATCCACAAACAGTGTGAAAGGGCGTTGGAGATCAGGGATGCCCAGCGTAGGGGATGTCTGGAGAACCGTTTTTAAGCCCTCAAAAGCACGGAGGGCTTCAGGGGTCCAGACAAGGGCCTTAGGGGGTGAGTTTTTCTCCACTGCCCTCAAATGACATTCGTAGCTGGAAAAGTCAGGAATGAAGTTTCTGCAGAATGAGCACATGCCCAAAAAGGACAACATTTGCTTTTTGGTTGCAGGTTTTGGGAGCGCGACAATGGAAGCCACTCTTTTGCTGGACAAGGTTTTCCCGTCACGTGAAATGGAGTGACCAATGAATTGGACGGCCTCCTGGACAAACTGAAGTTTGGAAAGTGTAGCCTTGTGGCCATGTTCATGAAGGTGAAGCAGCAGAGATATAGTGTCATGTTCACACTGTTCCTTGGAGGGAGCTGCAAGGAGTATGTCATCAACATACTGAAGCAGGGAAGAGCCCTGCGAGAGGACAAGGGAACAGAGGCTCTGCTCAAGGGCAGAACAGTAAATGTGAGGACTGCACGTGAGACCTTGTGGCAGTCTGGTCCACGTGTACTGGTGTCCCTTGAACATGAAGGCAAACCAGAACTGTGAGTCCGGGTGTACTGGGATACTGAAGAATGCGTTGGCCAGGTCCACAACCGAAAAGTACTTCGCTGATGGTGGAATCAGCGAAAGAATGGTGTGGGGACTTGGGACAAGGGGAGCAGGAGGGATGATGGCTGAGTTAACAGCCTGTAGGTCCTGCACAAACCTCCACTCGGTCGGTTGGCCTTCTGGGCGAATCTTCATCGCCGGAAAAATGGGGGTCAGAACTGGGGAGTCGGCACATGGCACAATCACCTTTTCTTTTAAGAGAGAGTCGAAGACCGGTTGGATACCATCTAAGGCATCACGTCGAAGGGGATACTGTTTCCTGTGGGGCCTGTAGGAGGACTTAGGTGTGATCACCACAGGAGCACAGTCTCTGATGAGGCCAACGTCATACTTGTGCTTGGCCCACAGGCCAGATGGCACTGAAGACAGCAGGGGTGAGATGTCTCCTGTTTGCGGTGCTGTCAGCGAGGTCAGTCGATAGCCCGTGGACAGGCTGATGGCAAAAACCGAACGGAGGCAGTCAATGATCAGTGGGGGAACCTTAACCCGATAGGCATTCGCGGCCGGTGAATACCACGTCAAAAGGGTTGGAGTTTGTTGCCAGTCAGTGGTCAGATGACAGCGCAGAACAAAAGGGCCCAAGTCCTTCCACTGAAGGTTAGGAATTTTTGCCACCGTGATGTGAGGAAAAGAGTTGGGTACGTCAAACAGAGGTAGTTGGTCTTCCGTTAGCTGTACAGCAACAGCAGCGTGTCGAGAGTCAAAGTAGAGAAAGTCGGCGGTTAAGGTGTCATTTATACAGGTGTCCCCGTAAAAGGTCTCAGCAAAGGGATGGTCTGGGTGTTGTGAGACGTGTACTGTGCAGTGGCTGTACTCAGGTTTCTTAAATGTGAGGTGCTTAGGCACATGTTGTGCGGCCCAAAATTTAAGCGTGCACGCATCATCAAAACTAACCCACCAGTTGTAAACAAAAAGTGTGCCAGCAGACTCTTCTACAGAGTCTGACAGTCTGAGGAACATTTGTGCTGAGGTTAAAGGTCGTGAGATCTCGATGCCGGCATCGGTGCAGGTGAGAACTGCTTTAAGTTTAAGAAGCAGGTCTCTGCCCAGTAGGTTCACTGGGCAGTCGTTTGAAACCACAAATTGATGGGAGAAGTGTGTGTTCCCTGCTGGCCAAATACAATAAGCAAGTGTGGACACGGGTTCGCGAGAAGTAGCACCATTAGCACAAATCGAATAAACGAAAGATGGGATGAGCTGTAGACGGCAGCGTTCGGAAAGTTTAATCACCGAGTTTGTAGCGCCAGTGTCGATCAAAAACTGAAGCGGAGTACCGTTAACAATGATTTTGGTTACCGGTAACCTTTCGTAGGCGTCGGCCTTCATGAACAGACACGATGTCGGCCCATCAAGGGAGGCCTCCGAGTCAAAAAACAACCTTTCATGCAACAAATCTCTTTGGGGGGCTTTTTGAGCTTGCACCTCTTCAGCTAGGTCTGGAAAAAGCCTAAATAACTCATCATCAGTGTGAAAATCCGGGTGTTGCAACGCGTGTCTCTTTGTGTTAATCAGTTCTATAGAATGTGTGTCTGGGGCTAAAATGGATGATGTGTCCGGTGCATTGTTAGTCGGAGGAGTAAGCGTTGTATCCTTCGGTTGGACGCTCACGGCTTCTCCCAAACCCGCGTCCGCCAGTCAATCTGCCTGTCGGTCGTTCTCTCTTGGAGGACGACCTCCACCTCTCCGTTTGGCAGGGTACCGCTTTTTGTTGTTGTGTTTGGGCATTTTCCGGGGTTGCCTTTGTGGACATGTGTCTGACCAGTGGTCCAGTGCGCCGCAGATGAAGCACTCATCTGTCCTTCTTTGGATCCCGCCACAGTCAGCATATCGTTGTGTATGTGGTCTTGGTGTTGTCGGAACAACGTGAGGGCAGGAAAGGCATTTGCCAGCATAAGTCCATCATTGCCTTGTTTTGCTTTGTTTTCAAGGTCCTCAGCATGTAAGGCGTATTTGAAAATGTCAGTCCAACGGTTCTTTTGCCATCCTCCAATCAATGTTGTTTCGACTGTGGAGCGGAGAGAGGGGCGGAGCCCCGATACGAGGAAGCTTTTAGCTAGGGCCTCGTAGGATGATTCATCTTGCGTGTTGTAGCCTTGTGGCGGCTTGACGTGGCCGCTGAAGGTGTCGACACAGGCTGTCAGCCTGCGGCTGTAGTCGTCAACCCGCTCAGTAGGTAACTGCGTGCAGGCCTGAATTTGGCTCATGTCCACGCGGACGCTGAAAGTCTGAGCGAGGAGTGCGGCGGTGGCTTGGACGTGTTTTTCCCACTCTCCATTGGGGTTCCAGCCCAGAACCGTCTGACGTAGCCCAGCATTTTGGGGTGCTTCGATGAAGATCTGAATGTGGGCATATTCAGTTGAAGTCAGCAGAGTCTTGAGAAGTCTGTTTATTTCTGACCCAATTGGTCGCCAAACTTTACAGAATGCGATGAGAGCATCCCCAAATGGCCCTCCTCCATTTGAGATGGGTGGAAACTTATCCTTTGCTGCTGTAAGCATTTCAGGCAGCATGTGTCTGTAAACCAAAACACTGTCTGTGGCACCTGGATATTCGATCATTGGAAGGCGGAAGTTCTGGATTGGAGAGTCCAAATCAGAGGTGGAGTCCACCAGCGCCCGTGATCGTGTCAGCGGTCCACAGTGGCAACCGTGGTTGATGGTGGGTGTACTTTGCGTTGAAGAATTGGTTGTAGATTGCGGCTCTTGTGGAGGTTGAATATGTGGACATGCCTGTGGGGCCCAACGGGCCAAATGTCCTACGCCAGCGTCGTCGTCATGTAAGGTGGGTTTGTGTGATGGTGGCTGAACTTGAATTGTCGGCAAAGTGTATGAAATTGGAGGAAAAGCAGTAGATGAAGTCTCTATGGCCCCATTGTGTGTCATAATTTGGCCTGGGATTTCAGCTGTGGCCTGTGGGTAAATGTATGGTGGAGCTCTGGCTCCCTCTGCCGGATGACCAATAGCATTACACTGTGAATTTGGAATTTTCAAATTTTTACTTGTGTTACCCAATTCTGCCACCAGAGGGCGGCAGAGAGCCGTGGTAGAAACAGTAGGGGCAGGCGGTGACGTGGTGGAGGGTGGAGCCGTGACGTCCGGATACAATGAAGCAGGGGGTGTGGTTTGAGGAGATAAAAAAGGATTTTTGCTTGTGTGTGAAAATGCATCAGTGTTAATTTTCTCCTGTTTTGACATTATAACAGCTTCTTTTTTATCCCTTGCTGCCCTGTGTGCATTTTCTTTCTGCCAAATGTGTAAACAGCGTTCATGTGCCATCATTTCTTTCACATAATTGCTTTTAACCTTTGTTTTGCATAGAAGCTGTTGTTTATGTTCAGATAGCGCGTCTTTCAGCTGTGTGAGCTGGCGTTCGCTTAGGCTGCCTCGGGATGGAAAACCAAAGCATTCCACCCAAACCTGTAGCTTGTCACAGCAACTTTCACCATACTTTTTCTTCATCTGATCTATGAGGGGCGCGTTCCAGTCCACCTCAGCCCTCGCAGAGTTTACACTTAGATTATTGCCCATTGGTCCCGACAGTCAACTAGCTGCTGATCAGGCAGAAACAGCACGGCCGTGCACAATAACCAAATTCAACAACTCTCGACCTCCGGCTCTGTAGAATATAGGGCTGGGGAGAACTCTCTAAACCTCCGGCTAACGCTGGGGAGAACAACAATAACAACAACCCTCGACCTCCGGCTCTGTAGAATATAGGGCTGGGGAGAACTCTCTAAACCTCCGGCTAACGCTGGGGAGAACAACAATAACAAACTCTCAACTCTCGACCTCCGGCTCTGTAAAATATAGGGCTGGGGAGAACAACAATAAACACCAACGCAGACTGTCAGGACTTTACTGGACACCTCAACTTTAACTGGACCGGAGTGCCCCTAATCACGCACCACAGCAGAGGTGTCAAAATGAAACAGAAACAAAAAGAAGCATGAAGGCTTTGTAAACAAAAAACCAGCCTCTCACCTTTGTTTTAGCCGAATTGTTTGAGGTCCACCGTGGTCCGTTTTTGTCCCGTGCCAACCGTGAGACGGTCCAATGCGAGCCTCCACGGAGGTATCCTGCACATTAAATACTGGCTTAGGATTATTGATGCGTCCGTCACCGTCGCGACAGGGTCGCGGACCGCGCACACGGCCGGGCAGGGTTCCCGCTCGTTGACGCCAATTGTTACGGTGGAAAAAAGGAAGGTTACCTCGTTTTGGCTGTATGACACCCTCTGCGTTGGCAAGTGATGACGACCAGACTGAAGAGTTGGTGAATTAATAAAAAATGATTTTATTCTAAACTAAATAAAAGAATACAAAGTGGAAACAAAAATGGTGACCACCTGGCCAGGCGATTCAAAGACAGAGTGAGAGACACAATATTAAAACCACGTATATCTCCCCTTAGTCCCCCCCCTCCCTCCTCCCCCCCCGAGAGATAGGGATAGAGACAGGGGGAGGAGGGAGGGCAGTGGATGAAAAGAGAGACAGTTTTCTCCTTTGAGTCAAAACAGTCTGTTCCCCGTTATCTGATTGCCATGGAAACGGAGGTGTGTGCGTTTTATGGGTTTGTGTGTGTGAATGGATGTGTATGGGGAGTGCATGTGACTATGTGAGTGTGTGTAGCTGTCCTTGGGGTTGTTTTGAGAACCTTGGACAAGGCGTTCTGACCCGGAGTGGAAAGCAGAGTTGAAGACATGAAAAATCACACAATGGAAAGTTACACTTTAAGGATTAAAATATATGAGTAAATATATTATAAAGCATAACTAATAATTTCTCCCCAACAACGCTAAAAAGTGTGATGTTAAGACTTCCCTGTCATTGTTTTGTCATAGCATTAGCAGTTGCACCGTCTTCATATGTTAGCGCTGTGTGCTCGTTTTAGATCCTTGATGATATGGCCTACGTGATTTAATTTAAGTCTAAAGTTTCCATTAGTCATTTCATTTTGCCGTTTTTGTCTTTGAAAAGACTGTATTAAAATGCATTTTGTGACGTTAGCTTGGCGCTAGCGTTAGCTCGGTGCTTGTGTTAGCTCACTTGTTAGGGTTCTGCAGGTTCATCATCTTCATTTTCATCTCGCTCCGCCGGGTCCGACTCTGGCTCGAACATGTAAGGCTGGATGGACAAGTCTTCCGTTGTTGACATTTTGTAAATAACCTCTGAATAAAAAGTGTATGCGCCGCTACATAGCCGTATCTCTTCTATCAAACTACAAAAATGGCAGAGCAGGGTGGAGTTGAACCGAGTGTCACCTGAAGAGGGGGCGGGGTATGGAGTGTCTCATTTGCATTTAAAGAGACCGCACCAAAACGAGTTGTTCTCAGAAGCACATCAGAAAAGGGGTAGAAAAGGGGCCTGTGGAGCTATAATAATGAGGAATTCAGACCCAAGCATTGCTGTTCCGCTTTATATAGACCACAACTGTATGATTTATATGTAAAAAGGAAGGATTTAAAACCATGATATGTCCCCTTTAAGACATGAATAAAGACTGTCACATGACCAAGAAGTTAAAGTAAAAGCATCAAACTAAAAGCCCAAGGAAGGAAGCTAGATAGATAGATAGATAGATAAATAATTAGATGATAGATAAACAGATAATTAGATGATAGATAAATAAGATTATTAGATAGATAGCTAGGTAGGTAGGTAGGTAGTTATAGGTAGGTAGGTAGGTAGATATAGAAATAAATAATTAAATAAATAAATAAATAGATAGAGAGAGAGATAAGTGTTATATATGTACATATAACACTTATAAGGTTACAGAGTGCAAAGAGAAAAAATATAGGCAGAGTAAAAATTGTTCCATAAAATACACATAAAAATACATTGGTAGAATTCATAAAAATGAATCAATAAATACATTAAGTTAAAAACAGGCCTTCTTATAGTATTAAGCAAAGATTTCAAATCTATGGCGAGATTGAGTTTCAGAGCTTAGGGGCTTTGAGGGATAAAGCTCAAGATAGATAGATAGATAGATACTATAGATAGACAGACAGGCAGACAGACATATACATACATACTTAAAAGTTATTTTATGTGAGAAAAGACATTTAAATATATGCTTGTGATGATTTCAGGTTATTTCTGGTTGCTGGAGTTACTCGTTTTACGCCAACGGAGGGAGTATCCCCTGAAGTGAGCGCTAATTGTGGTGATGTGTTTAAGTATTTAAGATATAGAATTTGTATCAATTCCAAATATTAACTGTAGGTAACCTCATAATAATTGAAATGAATACAAATGCTATATCATAAACACCAATATAATGTACGTATCAATGTGTGTAGTTTGCAATAATTCTTTATGATGTGAAAATGTACTGAAAGGCTTTTCTTTTCTTTTCTCTTGTTGATGTTGCTTTTTGTATATTTGTAATAGTAATTGCATATGGGGTAGGCACCTATAAGCTTTTCTGCTTCAGCCTACTCCTTTTGAGCTTTCATTTCTAATGATTTATCTTGTTTTTGGTAAAAAAAAATTATGAATGTTAATTGCTCAAATAAACTTTAGTTCCCCATTATTCACTGTCGAAGTTGTCACATGTACATGGTTGAAGTTTATCAAGAACATTCATCATGTAAATACGTTTACAGTTGAACCTAAAAATACAAAAATACATAAATCATTTCATATTGACATACAGTATATACAGTATATATATATATACTGTATATATATGTTATGTTAAGGTTTGTATGCTAAAGTTTGATGAAGAACTCAACCCTTAAATACAGCAGTTAAACTGAACATTAAGTTCCTCATCCCATGGAAATCCTTGCTTAAAACTTAACTCTATAAAAAGGCCTGTATTTTAATTTAATGTATTTATTTATTCATTTTTATATATGTGCAGTGCCCGTAGGAACTATGTCTTGCTATAGAAAGGTGGGAGGTTAAGTATGGATGGTTTACATGGGAGCTTTATTTCTTCTTTAATTCAGAATAAAAGTTAAATTATCTTTAAACTGACCTTATAAACACTTAATTCCTGATGCACATTTACTTCTGAATAAAACACACACACACACACGCGGATGGCACCCCGGGCTGCTGCGTTGCCTCCACCCGGGATAGGCTGCCTCCGGCTGACACTGTCCACCCTCTGCCCCTCTTCCCATAGAGTGATTGGCTCTAACCCGGCCAACTGAGCCACGCGACAAAGGCTCACTCCACAGTGATTATGTCATCAGTTCTAAAATGTCATAAAATTGTCGGCTCACGATGGACATTTTTATGAAATAATTTTTTAATGGTATCATTGCAGTCCAAACAAATCCAACATTGCGCACCTTTAATTCAAGAGCAGCTGTAGTGGAGATGATGATGATAGCTCAGGCTAGGCACTGGTTCTATGTTATGCACTAGGTTCACACCAGGGTGTCGGCCAGAACACCACTTAAGGCCACCGTTCGAAGTATAATGGAGAAAAGAGCCGAGAGAGGTTTCAGGCTTAACTTCTTCTTTACTTGATTTACGTGCGTGTGTGTGTGTGGTTTCTATAAAGACAGAATAACAAAATACAATTACAATAATAAAGAATAACAAACATAAATTGACTTCACCTATGTAAAGTAACAGGATCAACTTAATATAAAATATACTCACACAGATAAAGTAATTCAATTGTTAGTATCACATTTCTCCTCATTCACACCATTATGAACTAACATACAAAACACAGAAATCACAGTTACTTAAACATACCAATCTTATCAAGTTACTGCTAACCAACTTTATGTAACATTTCCAGTTTTATGAACCTCTTTAACTGCAGTAACTCACAGGCTGCTTTTATTGTGAAATACCCAGCATGTTACTACATCCTGTCACTGAATTCACTTAACTGACCAGCAGCCTAATTAGACACACTTAATTCACACTTACAACTTGGAACTACTGCTCAAACATAACCCATACTAACACTACGTTATAAGAGTACAAAGAAACATGCTCTCAATCAGACATAATACATGCAGAACGGATGCACCGAGCCAGGTACGCCCCCATGAACGCACCGCGCACACCGCGAGCACGCAGGCTCGTGCTTTCACTCACATTAACCAACCAAACTCACATGAACACAAGTAAACACTAACAATATGACAACTATACAAGAGGTGGGTACTCACGCTTTCATTTACGCACACGACTCCTAGTTAACTCGTCACTTTACCGCCGGAGCCCACTGATCAATTTGTCAACCACTTACTACGTAACACCCGTTCTCCGAGTCTCGTACTGGTCACGTGAGTAAGTCCACCTCTCGCGTTAACAGCGGTGAAAACATCTTCCGCACACAAAAATAAAGACCTCCACAACTGTACTTATTAACTTTGGAGCCTTTTCTACAGCAGCCATGTTGAAAGTCTCAGCTTTGTCTGAGCCTGATTCACAGAGATATTTGAGGAACACACACACACAGTGATTCCTTGCTTCATAGATAGATAGTACAGTGCCCGTTGGAAGTATGCATTCATGTGGGAGCAAAAGTAGAGATGTCAATTAGGGCCAAATGAGAATATGTTTGAAGGTTGGATGTACAAAGAGGTGTACATACTCTGTACTCTGTAGTGTTGTAAAGGGGTTTATTTGCGGGTGCAAAGTAAAATAGCTTGTGTGATTTCCCTGGTTTAATTTTATGGGACATGTGCATGATAAATGTGTTTGTTGTTTTTTTATACTCATTTTTATATTTTTTTTGTTTGATTTATTTTTCTGTCGTGTATGTTTTTGGAGTCATTATGTGTATTTTTGTATCTTTCTGTTGTCTTTTTGTGCATTATTTGTATAAATATTGTTTTTTGTTGCCATTGTAGTGATTGTGGAATAATTTTGTGTTTATTTTTTTGGTGTATTTTCATGCATTTCTGTTGTCATTTTAGTGTATTTTTTGTATAAATATTTAGTTTAGTGTATTTTGAGTCATTTTCATGTTTTTGTTGTTTTTTGGTGTATTTTTATGTAATTTATGTTTTTTGGAATCATTTTGTGTGTTTTTGGAGCCTTTTTGTATATTTTTGTGCATTTCTGTTGTTGTTTTGTGTACTTCCTGTAAAAATATTGTTGTTTTGTTTCACGTCATTTGTGCATTTTTTGTATAATTGTTTTTTGTTGCTTTAAGTAGTGTGATTCTGGAATCATTTTGTATCTTTTTTTGTGTATTTTTTTGTATAAATCTTTAGGTTTGTGTATTTGAGTCAATTTCATATTTTTGTTGTATTTTTCTGTAATGTATTTTTTTGGAGTCATGTGTATTTTTTTTTATGTGTGTTAATGTTTTTTGTGTGTTCCGTGAAATGTTTGAGACGCTGATAACCAAACTCCATAGTGATTGTAGCGCCAATCAGAAATGTAACAAAACTGCGCAAAACAAAATGTAAAGCTCCAAACTACATGAGTGAGTAAGTAAATTAAAGTATTATCTACTACTATTCTGCTGTCTTTTTAAAAAACAAAAATCATTGTTTACCTTCGAACCGAGTGGTCAGAGCTTAGCTTCCATGCACGGCATTACACAGAATCCGCAGTTTTCCAGATGGAGTATTGAACGGGTTTACAGCGCGTTATTGAACAACAGTTATATGGTTTAAACAATGGGAAATTAAGTGAGACTTAAGAGCTTTGCTTGTATATCAGTGCGAGCGCGGCTGCTCAGACGCTTTGCTGTGTGCGCAGCGATTGCTCGGGTGAGAAGCTGTGCAGTGAAATAGATATAGATGGTGTGCTAGCGCCCCCTCACATTCTGAGGTCAAAAGCTGCCGTCCAGAAGTGAAATAAAATTAAAACAAACATTTTGAAATGACCAAATTACTCCAAAATAACAGATACACACACTCAGGGTATTTGGAAGCCGTCGACTAAGTTTCAGGTCGAACTCGGGGAGATATTCGCTCCACACACACACACACATGCACACAGACTTTCCTTGCTTTTAGAGAGATGTTTTTTGATGTGCATTTTATGCAACAATTTTTACTCTTTCTATGTTTTAAATCTTGTTTTCTCTTTACACTCTGGAAAGCACTTTGTATCCTTATAAGTGCTATATATATATATATAAACTATCTGTCTATCTAATTATTTATTTCTATATCTATCTATCTAAGTATTTATCTAATTATCTTAAATATTTATCTATCATTTAATTATTTATCTATCTATCTATCCAGCATAAATGATTATGATTATTATCATTATTATAGAAATACAAAGTTCCTGAAAGTAGTGCCATGATTTTTTATATTTCCCAAATACCGCACCAAACCTTCATCATTCATGCCATAATGCAATGTTGTTCAACATTTGTTGATCTCCCTAACAAGTTTTCACTTGCAGGATGTAATGTTGGATTTATAATCAAGCCACACTCTGTAGCCTATATTCTACATAATTCCAAACATCAGATCAGTGACTTTAGGTAGCCTGATCAGAACCTTGCAAAGCCCAGGTGGAAGGACGAGAAACAATCCTCTGAAGTACCATGATTACCAATAAAGAAGTCCTTGAATGGTTCAAGTGGGACAGTGTGGGTGCGGAGTGTGACCCTCAGGTGTGGTAGTTGCACCCCCGGAGGCAAAGAAATGACCCTAGTAGAGGAACGAGAAATGGAAAAGATTAAATAATGCCTCAACTCCATCCAAGCCAACAAACACAGCAAACTCCCTCACTGGGATGCTGCTTACCCTTGGAAGGTGGACCCTGCGACACTGCTGGACAACAGACGTGCAGTGGAAGGGCTGCGTACAGAGCGCAAATCCATGAGATGGTTTCGAGAGGAGCTGCCGTTAAAATAATAGAAGAGGAGATCAACAGTTGGAAAGTACCGAAGTGGTACATCAGTCACCTAGTCGCTCCAAATCCTCACTCAACCACTACCCCTGTAAAGATCGTTTGGAATAGTAGCCAAGAATTCATGGGATTAAGTTTGAACGACTTATTGCACAAGGGTCCAGACATCATGAATCAGTCACCTAACCAGATGCAAGACAAGGATAGTAAAGCTCTAGGAGTCAGTTTCTAACCAGAGACAGAGCAACTTCGTGTGATGACATTTATAAATATCTCCAAAAAGAAAGGAAAGATGAGTACAAGATTGGATTTGTCCGAAGAGTACGTCAAAAGTAACACTCCAAACCCTTTGACCCGTTGGATACTGCTAAGCCAGATTGCTGGATTCTACCACCCCATTGGTCTTGCTACACCTGCAAAACAGAAGGGAGCAATCCACACGGACATTTATGGCTACCAGATTTTCTTTGCCAACCCCATTGGTGAGATCCAGAAGGCTGGACCAGTGGAAGACTGGAGGTGGGTTGAGGGCAGTCTCAACATAGCAAACATTACAAGGGGAGCAACTCCTGAAGAGCTTAATGAAGGTTCAGAGTGGCAACAAGGCCCAGAGTTTCACAGATGCCCTGAAGTTGACTAACCTGTAAAAATGGCCAAGGAGTCTAATGCGCGCACAGGTCAGAGGGTGAGCTCGAAAGAGCTGCACATTCAGACACAATTGGCCCACCCGTCCATGCTGAGTGAGGCACTGGAGCTGGCTGTAGAGAGAGATGGTGAGCGGAGGGACTGAACGATTTGAGGACATGTCGGTGATGAGGGTTGCGAGGATGACAGGCTATTGGGCAGTGCAACCAGTGGTCATGCAGGACGTAGTTTGAGTAGTCCCTCCTCATTCACTCATTCAGGATGAGGGCATACGGCGTCGCCCAAGGCTTTGTTGGGGATGTGGCCAGCCCGGTCAACTCCTCAGGCAGTGCTCCAAGTTTATACCTGTGCAGATAAACAGCCTAGGGCCCATGTTAGTGGTGGAACACGGGCCCGTGAAGCAGAGGACCACCGGTTTCCATCGTCACCAGCCGCAACAGAGATAACTGTGGGCTGGACGAAGGTCAGCAACCCCCCCCCCCGACCCCCGCAGCACCAGACAACAGGAGAAGAGGAGAGGCTTTCTGCATTGCAGGACATTTGGTTCAAGAACGATGAGGGGCTGAACGACCTGTAGCGAGAGAGTTTGTGACAGGTGCTGCTGGAATATAAGGCATTTTGCCTTCATTGACAGTGAGGTGGACCTAACACACCTGGTGAGACACAAGATTGACACTGGCAACGCTTGACCAGTGAAAGTACGCCTATGTCGCCTCCTACTGGCACACCAGGGACACAGAGAGCTGGAGGAGATGCTGAGAGCAGGAATAGTGGAACCCTCAGACACTCCATGGGCCTCTGCTGTGGTTATGGTGTCTAAAAATAAGGGCTCTAAGATGCAGTTTTGTGTGAATTACAGACCACCGAATAAGGTTACTAAAAAGACTCTTACTCCCTCCCCAGGATTGACGAGACCCTGGATCTGGTGTCTGGCTCCTCATGGTTCTCATCTGTAGACCTCCGGAGCAGTAACTGACAGGTTTCCTTGTCTGCTGAGTCCAAACCCAAGACCAAGCCTTCTGCATGACCAGGGGACTGTGGCAGTTTTAAGTCCTCAGTTTTGGTTTTTGCAATGCTCCAGCCACTTTTGAGAGACTTATGGATAGAGTGCTGGCTGGTATCCCCCGTCAGAAGTGCCTGGTGTACTCAGATGACCTCCTGGTCCACGGCGACTCTTTTGAGGAGGCCCTGGATGCGCTGCACTTAGTGCTGAGGAGAGTGGCAGATGCAGGCCTGAAGCTGCACCCCGACAATTGCCACTTCCTGACGAGAGGTGGAGTTCCTAGGCCACAAGCTGGGGAAGGAGGGCATCAGCACCTTGGAGGAGAAAACTTGCGCCATAAAAGACTGGCCCATCCCCGCTGACAAAACGCAGCTCAAGAGTTTTTTGGGACTGGCCTCCTACTACAGGAGGTTTGTGAAGGGCTTTTCTTCTATTGCTGCACCTCTCTTCCGCCTCCTACAAAAAGGAGGAGACTCCGGCAGTTGCCACCATACCTCAGAGACCTTGTTGTTCCCTCGGGAACGAGGGAGTTATTGTTGGGGGCCAGTGTAATGACCGTTGAGTTCATTGTTTGTGTTCACTGTGCAGTGACAGCTTAGTCACAAGGAGGCAGCACTAAGTGTGTTGCCTGTGTTAAGAGGCCAGTATAGTCACAGCTACCGATAAGACAAGTTTAAATAAAGCCTGTTTGGTTTGACCTGACCCGTCTGGTGATTCGTAGGATACACAGACATTACATTATTATCAAAGTGTCATTTTTGAATGCTATTATCAAAGTGCTGTTTTCGAATGACATTGGTTGTCACGTGTGCAAGAGCGCAAGACCGTTGTCAGGAGCACACAGCTCATTGGTAAGTAGAGACTGCTAAAACAGCCTGATCGCACTGATACACTGTGTGTGTATGAATGCGGGCTGTTGTGGGGCTGCTGGTAGCAGAGAAGATCTGCTCTGCGCAGGCTCACTGAACACTAAGCATTCTGGGAATTGTAGTTATGTTTATTCTGAGCCAGCTCTCTTATATTTAAGGCAGTATTACAGAATTGATATGTTTCTTTGTTTATGCTTAGTATATTTAATGAATATATTGTAATAAAGCATTTATTTTGTTTCAGGTTTATGACCTGTGGTCATTGAAGTTCGAATAAAAACTAACAAAGACAAATGCGAGTTATGACATTGTGTGCTGCCTGGCAAGCCTTTTCGAAGGACTGAAATCTAAGATCTGAACGTATATGATAAATAAATAGATAGATGGAATGGTTCTTTTACAAAATCACAAGCTTAAACCAAACGTTTCTCACCAGCCACACAGTGCAATAATGATAATGGTAATGATTTACATTCTATTTTTCACTTTTTCTTTTTGTGTATTTCACTTGCAGGGTTATTTATCCAAGTCCACTTTTGTTTATTTTACTTTTTTTGTCGTCGTTGTTGTGGGTACCATGAAATTTGATGACTCGATCGATAGTTCTAAACTAATACATGAACATGTGCCGGAATTAAATTGGGCGTTTCATATAAAACTGCGTCCGTCTGGCTCATCTCGAACAAGCCTCATGTCTTAAACAATTACGTTAAAACAAGAAAAGGAAATGAACAGAAACAAATTTCAACCGCGTAGTCTACGAATGAAGGCGGGCTGAAGGAAAGGAGGCAGTGATTTTTTTTGGGTTGTAAGAAATTATGGAACATGGAGTTTTTCCAACGCTTGTAAATGTCATTGAACTCTGTGAAATCCATCAGAGTCAGAGTGACCCCTTAGTGTCTGTATAACCTTGAGTATAACCCCACTGAGTCAGAATAACCCCACGAAGTCCATATAAACCTGAGTATAACAACTCTGAGTCAGAATACATCTGCGACTATAACCCTCAAAATAAGTACAACCCACATAATAATCTCTCTAAGGCAATTTATCAATAACCATTTAACTTACAAAAACTGAGGATAATAATGTGAAACATGTTTGCTTTGAAAATAGTCATTACCCTCCATAATCAAGCAAACAACTTTGAATAACTTATATCATGAGAAGTAGTCAAAAACAGACAAAAACACACAAGGGTTAAAGTTGTCTTTTATGACAACACAGTTTAATTCTAAATACATAGGTCAGAACATATGATAAAGATCAGGGTATAGTAAGGTTGGCCTCATGGGAATAGAGATCAGTCCTGCTGTTGTCAAGGTAACGGGCTGAACAGATGAAAAGCTGTGAATGCTGATCAATGACAATGATCCATACCAATGAGCATGTGGAGGTCATTGCCATAGAAATATACTCGAGAGAAAATGTTACTTGGCAAGAATGGCATCAATTGCTGCAATTTTACTAAAGACTAACTAAAAATACAGACCAGCTTTGGTAAACAGACCCACTATCAAAATAATCACAGAATGACATCCATTGTAACGCAATAATATGTTTTTTGTGTCTTTACAGAACCTCCTTTTAACATTCACGGTTGTATTGAACTTTAGCGGGATTTTTTCAAATAATTGTAAAACTTATGCATGCATTTCTTAGTATGTGACCTTAATCTGACCTCAGATTTGACATAGAGACCAGACACGCCTTTGTGGGAGACCAGTCGGGTCAGGTGACCATCTTGAAGCTGGAGCAGGACAGCTGCAGTCTGGTTACTACATTTAAAGGGCATACAGGTAAAACTATGCTTACTTGGTCCACCACACCTGATTATAAGGGTGAGCTTGTTATCAGGCTTTCTGTAGAGCTGCATGATGACACAATTAATCAATTCAGATGTGTTGGAATACTTATCAAGAATGTTAAAAGAAGCAGTAAAAGAATGACATACAAACAGAAAACAGAATAGACTTTAGGAAAGCAGTACCAATTAGCCTCTAAACAGCCTCCAAACATTATCCAAACCTATTTGTGGGAATGTCCTGAACAGAAGCTTGTCAATAATTCATAAAAAGAGAAGTTGTTTGGTTTCCTGAAGGTAATGTGACAGCATTGTGCTGGGACCCCGTTCAGAGGGTTCTGTTCTCCGGGAGTTCTGATCACTCCATCATCATGTGGGACATCGGCGGGAGGAAAGGCACTGCCATCGAATTGCAAGGCCACAAGTAAGAATCCCAATCTCTGAATTACAACCTGTTTAAGCACAACTGGCTAAACAATGTATTTCTATGTATCCAAAGCAAACTGTAATCCATCAAACCTGTGTAATGCATGTGAACAAACAGATTATTCATAGTGATGAAGAATATAACTTTAGAATTATGGAAGCATCTTCTGTAGAAGAGGAAACATGTAAAAAATAATGTGGACGTCTGAATGAAATAAGAGGACGCAATAAAGAAACAGGCGCTGCTATGCTGAACAGGCTGACTTTGTGTGTGTGTTAACTTTTCTGTCCACCAGTCACTGTGACTGGCAAATTTAAAAATCTACTATCCCTTCATATTCAAATGTTTGTGTACATTGCCAAGAAACATATTTTTTCTTTTTTAGACATCCATTGCACATAGTATTTCCCAATCAGTACTTGTTACCAGAGCTAATTATTATGTGATACCGATAAATGATTAGGTGTAATACTATCCTATTTATGATGTCATAATATAGTATGATATCATATATAGGATAGTAAATAACAGATGAAGTCTGAATAGACAAAGTTGTTCAAAATGAAGGTCGGAAATCTATATCAATCTCCCAACATCTACATGATTTTACAGTACGTCAACTTCAACTTATTTTATACGTTCAACTGCCCTGGACCCACACAAAGGAAATGGAAATTGCATCATTAGGTATTAGAAGATTAGTAATATCTAGCAATATCTACTTGTACCTATAGAATTCATTATTCTTTATTATTCACTATGTTCAACTGCACTGGACCCACACAAATAAAGTGGAAATTGTTATAGAAAAGTCTTCCAAAAGTAAGCAGAGAAGTTACAGTTTAGCTATTAAACACTAAGGGCCGAATTCACAGGTTTGGGGTATTAAAATGTGTGCAAATGTCACTCCACGCAATAATAAGGGGTACAAACCCCAGGGAATCTGGACTGCACATGTTCCGTGCATTACAATCCATTTAGCGTGTTTCCCTCTGATGAATATGTAATGTAGGGGGATCTCATAAGGGGTGCAAAAAAATGGGAGGTGGAAATGCAAATAAATGAATGCAGTAGACGCAGATTTGATCAAACCTGGAGCTGTTTGCGGTGATTGTTTCTGCGCCGAAAAGAGTATGATCCACAGATGGGTGCAAACTCTCACACAGAGATCATGGCTGCAGTGAATGCTGACACAATATACAGAAAAGATTAAAAAAAAGCTCCATTTAACCTTTCTAGTATAAGAAAATAATTTTAAATAAAACAGTAGTCAATATTAACAGCCACTGAATGAAAATGCGGAGCAAAGTGTGTGTGTGAGGGAGAGAAACAGCTGGAGTTTGGTGTATGCGGTCCCTAGAGGATGCTGTGCACAGAGCTCCATGGATGTCGCTCTTGACGCACCGCTCCAGTGAGCTCCTCTGTCTTCCCCTCCATGTTTTGATCGTCAAACTCTCATGACGCATTAATGGCAAGGAGCGTCAGGCCAGAATCAGCTGACCAGCTGCATAATTTACAGTATAGTACAATGTTCAATGTCAAAGTGTCCTTATTAGTCTCCCGAGGAAGAAATTCGTGTTGGACAGTGGATCCCTCTGTCCAACACTGTTCATTTATTACAATTAAAACATTCAATCATTCACATTGTGGTAAGGATGACCGGCAGCGGAGGGGACAGACAGACTCGAGAGTAGAAATATGTTTCAAGCTTTTTCTATTTATTTTTCTTCCTTGTCAGGTGCAATATATTTACAGTGAAACCCCCAAAACAGAAAACCAAAAACTTGAGCAAAACAAAAAAAAAGGGCATTGAGATGCCAGGCTATATTTTTGCAAATCCTGAACATGGACTTTACCCTCTGGTTGTTTGCCATCAGTTTTTAACAGGTCTGCTCACTCAGGGTCCTCCCCAGCAACTGAGGCTGTGCTTCCTTTATAGGCAGCCTCTAACTGTAACTCCTCCCACAGACAAACCAAACCCCATCTAAAATCAATTAACTCAATAACAAACCAAATAATCATACAAGCAACACACAAAACAACAAACCTTAATTACTCAATCATACATAATAACTTCATGTAAATTAATTCACCTTAAATGTTTTTAAAATCCATAACAAACAAAAATTACACAAACACCCCTGTACAAATGGTTTGACCCAACACCAGCCCACCAAACACCCCTATTTACATGAGTTGGGTTAGTCCCTCTGGTTTCCTGAAAATGGAAGTGCTCCTGTGACCACGGTGGTGAGTTAGCTGCTAACCAACAACCACATATGCTGGTAGGCCTTTCCCTGCATAGATGCTGAGGTCAGTAACTAACTGCAGTTATAGTGTGAGCGTCACGGCTCACTCCGTGACATTTCCCCCCCCTTCTCGAGATGCCCCCTGTGGCACTCTGGAGAGAAATTCTGCAGTGCAATTCAATTTCCCAGAATGGTACAACACCTGAAAGTCAAAAGGCTGTATAGCCAAGAACCACCTGGTTATACGTGCATTTGTGTCTCTCATACGCCCCAACCATGACAGTGCCTTGTGGTCCATTTCCAATACAAACTTACGACCCATCAGGTAATACCTGAAAGAGTCCAAGGACCACTTGATTGCCAAGCACTCCTTCTCAATGGTGGAGTAGTTACACTCCCTTGGTAGGAGTTTGCGACTAATATAAGTCACAGGGCGTAGCTGTCCATGGCTCACCTGCAGCAGCACAGCGCCCAAGCCTCGCTCTGATGCATCCGTCTGAAGTGTAAATGTCTCATCAAAGTTGGGACTGATCAGCACCGGCTCCTGGCATAAAGAGTTTTTTAGGGCCCAAAAGGCTGTTTCACAGTCCTCAGTCCAAATAACCTTGTTGGGCTGCTTCTTCCGTGTCAGTTCAGTCAGTACCAGTGCTACTTCTGAAAAGTTTGGGATGAAGCGTCTATACCAACCCACCAACCCCAAAAACGAGTGTACCTGCTTCTTGGTGGTAGGTCGCTCTGCAGACATGATGGCTTCCACCTTGCCCACTTGAGGCCGGATGACACCCCGACCCAATATGTAGCCGAGGTAAGAATTCTCTTCCTTTGCCAAGGTGCACTTATTGGGGTGAATGGTCAGGCCTGCCTCTTTTATCAAAGACAGGATATGACCCAGGTGACGTAAATGTTCCTCCCAGCTGGTACTGTACACAACAATATCATCCAAGTAGGCAGCTGCAAAGCCCTCCGTCCCCCCGAGGACTCTGTCCATTAACCGCTGGAAGGTAGCGGGTGCCCCATGCAATCCAAAAGGAAGTACAGTGAACTGGAAATGCCCAAATGGTGTCCTAAAAGCGGTCAGCTCTTTACTGTCCTCCGCCAATGGCACCTGCCAGTAACCTTAGCATAAGTCCAGCGTGCTCAGGTACTTTGCTTTGCCGAGGCGCTCAACCAGATCATCCACCCTCGGCATGGGGTAGGGGTCAAACTTTGCCTGGGTGTTGACCTTCCTGAAGTCCAGGCAAAAGCGCAGGCCTCCATCCTTTTTTGGGACCAGAATGATGGGACTGCTTCACTCACTACTCGAGGGCTCAATTACCCCCAACTCCTGCATCATGTCGAGTTCCCCCTTCAATATTGGAAGAAGACGTTCAGGAACTCTGTAGCATGGCTGTCGAACTGGCCCCCGGTCCGTCAGCACAACGCGGTGCTCCACCAGCGTTGTCCTTCCTGGCCGCTCCATGAAGAGATCATCAGGCAGGATGTTGTGAAGCTCACTCCGCTGAGCCTCTGGCAGGTGACTCAGGTCTAGCTCCGTCCTCCCTTCCTGGCCCGGCAGGTACTGCTCACTGCAATCATCCTCTTCCTGGACCGTCCGGATCAGCATTGCTACTGATGTGGCTGCAGGCTCCGGTCTCTCGTTCCACACCTTCAGCATGTTGACATGGAACACCTGGTGCTGCCTCCGACGATCAGGCATATCAATTTCATAAGTCACTGGCCCCATTTTCCTTGATACGACGTACGGACCCTGCCATTTTGCAAGTAATTTGTTGTCAGAGCTGGGCAGCAACAGCAGCACTCGATCACCTGGCTGGAATGTGCGGGAACGGGCTGCACGGTCGTACCAAGACTGCTGCTTCTTCTGGGCCTCCCGCAGGTTCTGCTGTGCCAGTCCCGCTGCTGTTGAGAGCTTCTCCCTCATCTTCATCACAAAGGAGATGACATCCATCTTGTTCGGCATCTCTCCATCCCAAGATTCTCTGAGGACGTCCAGTGGCCCACGAACATGATGTGCGTACAGGAGCTCAAACGGTGAGAAGCCTGTGGATGCCTGCGGAACTTCTCTGTATGCAAACATCAGGTATGGCAACCACTGGTCCCAGTCTTTAGCATTCTCTGAAACAAACTTCTTGAGCATGCTGATCAGAGTCTGATTGAACCTTTCGACAAGTCCGTCGGTCTGTGGGTGGTATGGGGTCGTTCTGATGCGTTTGATACCTAAGAGGTTGTAAACCTGCCTGAGAGTGCGACTCATGAAGTTTGGGCCTTGATCTGTTCACACCTCCCGGGGAATACCCACTCTTGAAAAGAACTGGAGCATAGCAGTGGCAACATGTTTTGCCGTTATGTCACGTAAGGCATATCTCGTGGCATAATCACAAATAACCCAAAAAAAATCTATTCCCCGCCTTACTCCTCTCCAAGGGACCCACAATGTCCACCCCAATTCTCTCAAATGGAGTGTCTAAAACTGGTAGGGGAATCAAAGGGGCTGGAGCAAGAGCTTTCCCACCTGTCTTCTGGCATTGGGAACAAGACTTGCAAAAGTTTTTAACATCCTCATACAGGCCTGGCCAATGGAACCTCTTGCTGATTCTTTGTAAAGTCTTCATGCAAGCTAGATGGCCCGCCCATGGGATTGAGTGTCCAAGTTCTAAAACTTCGTCTATTCTTTTTTGGAACAATCAGTTGGAGACCTTCTTCACTCTTTCGATATAAAAGATTGTTCTCCACTACATATTTATCCCTGCCCAGCAAAGAATAATTATCTGAACTATCTGCAGTTCTCTTAAAGCAAGGGACAAGTGTGACATCCTGACGTTGTTCCTCTGCTAAGTCTGTACTGAACACTAACTCTGTCAGTTATATCTGGGTGTGTCGCATCAGTGTTTGGCTGCATGTTGGCATGCTCTATCATCTCACCAACATCCTTCCTGTGCCTCTCACAACGCGTCTCCCTTGGCTGTCTAGACTCAACCGGGACATCAGCCTCAAAGTAAGGCAATTCTGAGAGGTGTGATTGCTGTTCTGTTTTAGCTTGGGCTCTGGTAACTACACCACACCAAGCTGTGTTACCCACCAGCTCTGGTAATAAGGGAAAGTCTTGCCCTAACAGCACTGGATAGGGTAACTTTGGCACCACTCCCACTCTTAGAAGAAAGGTCTGGTCACTAACTCTCACATACACATCTGCCGTATCGTACTCTGTCCTATCACCATGCACACAGCAAACTTCAACAGTTTCACCAAAATTACATTCCTTGGAAGAAATTATCTCTGCTTCAACCAATGACTGAGAACATCCTCTGTCTATGAGGGCTGTAACTGGTTTACCATTAAGTTCTATGGTGATGATGGGATCTTTAAGTTGGCAGATTTTTAGGGGTGGGGAGGGGCTGGGCACATAGCAGAGATTACTATATTTTGACTTTCGAAGAGAGCAAGCTGGACTTTTGTGACCTTCCCTGCCACACTCAAAACAGACTAAGGGGTTGGGCCTGTTCAGGGAGGGGGGTGGAGCTTTGCTTTTATGACTAAATCTTGCATCAGAGCCACCCCTACCAACACCATCAGACTTACCCCAGGCTTGCTTGTCGATCACCCCAGCGTAGCGATAGGTCCTTGGGCCCCTGTGCGCCGCCACAAAGTTTTCCACCAGCTTGGCTGCCTTTGCTGCTGTCGCTGGACTGTGCTCTTTCACCCAGATCTTTAATTCAGGATAGAGAACACGCAGATACTGTTCCAGCACCATCTTCTCCATCAGGCCTTCTTTAGTGCACTGCTCGAACCTGGTCCATTTGCAGAAGAGGTCTTTGAGGCGAATGTAAAGTTCTTGCGGTGTCTCTGTTGGGCTGGTCTCCATGGCACGGAACTGTAGGCGATAAGTCTCTGAGTTTATTTCGTACTTTTTCAGCACAGCTTCTTTGAGCAGGTCATAATCTGTTGTGCTGTCTGGGTCCATAGCCACAAATACACTGCGTGCTTTGCCTGTCAGCAGCGGAATCAAGTGAATGGCCCACTCTTCCTTCGGCCACTCATACACCCCTGCGAGGCGCTCATAAGTGGTCAAGTAGTGCTCAATATTGTCAGAGTCCTCAAGCTTGGCCATCTTTAGCTCGTAGGCCCGACCCCTGGGGTTAACTGCTGGCGACTCTGGCGTTGTGGGGCGGGATGGAGGTGGTTGAGGTGTCCTTGCTCTCTCTCTGGTCGCTTCCAAGTCCAATTGTAGCTGAACCACCTGGTGGTTGAGAACCTGGAACTGCTTGGCTTGTCTGGTTGACTCCTTCTCCATCCGCTCATCTCTGGCTCGCTGGACCTCCATGAAAGACTCAAACATTTTTCCAAGGTGACTAAGTGCTTCACCTGCAGTTGGTTGCCCACTGACCTCTGTCACCTCAGCAGCGCTCTCTTCAGGTCTTTTCTTCCTGGTCTCCATTTTGTTTTGTTTTTTTTTTTTTTGTTTTTTTTCTTCTTTCTCTATTATTGCCTGTCCTTCTTCAGTCCACCTCCTTCATCCCACTTCTGACACCAAATGTGGTAAGGATGACCGGCAGCGGAGGGGACAGACAGACTCGAGAGTAGAAATATGTTTCAAGCTTTTTCTATTTATTTTTCTTCCTTGTCAGTTGCAATATATTTACAGTGAAACCCCCAAAACAGAAAACCAAAAACTTGAGCAAAACAAAAAGAAAAGGGCATTGAGATGCCAGGCTATATTTTTGCAAATCCTGAACATGGACTTTACCCTCTGGTTGTTTGCCATCAGTTTTTAACAGGTCTGCTCACTCAGGGTCCTCCCCAGCAACTGAGGCTGTGCTTCCTTTATAGGCAGCCTCTAACTGTAACTCCTCCCACAGACAAACCAAACCCCATCTAAAATCAATTAACTCAATAACAAACCAAATAATCATACAAGCAACACACAAAACAACAAACCTTAATTACTCAATCATACATAATAACTTCATGTAAATTAATTCACCTTAAATGTTTTTAAAATCCATAACAAACAAAAATTACACAAACACCCCTGTACAAATGGTTTGACCCAACACCAGCCCACCAAACACCCCTATTTACATGAGTTGGGTTAGTCCCTCTGGTTTCCTGAAAATGGAAGTGCTCCTGTGACCACGGTGGTGAGTTAGCTGCTAACCAACAACCACATATGCTGGTAGGCCTTTCCCTGCATAGATGCTGAGGTCAGTAACTAACTGCAGTTATAGTGTGAGCGTCACGGCTCACTCCGTGACACACATAGTAAAAAAATTAAAATAAAAACAATTAATTAATTAAAGGAATTAATATAAAAGTTCATTGCTAAGACACAGATAAAGTGCATACAAGTGCAATACAGTAATGCCTGATGTCTGACTTCTGTCCATCCTGGGAGATCTGCTCATTTATGAGCTTCACTGATGGTGGGATAAAAGAACCTTTCTAGTATAAGAAAATATTTCTTTAATGTTTGTACTGATTGTGTTTACAGGAAGAACTCTCTCCCTCCTGCACGAGTTAAGTAAGATATATTCTGAGTGCAGTACATGAGAACAATCTGCTAAAACATTGTTTACCAGTCTGAGGACTGAATACTCAAACAGCACTTGTACTGCCCTGCCAATGATCTTGCCTGCAGTTTTAGACAGGTTTAGTATTTGAGTTTTCAGTTTAACAGTTAAGTTGCCGAACGAAATGGTGATCAATCAATCAATCAATCAATCAATCAATCTTTTATTTGTATAGCGCCAAATCATAACCAATGGTATCTCAAAACACTTTACAGTAGAGCAGTCTTAAGGACGGACTCTTCATTTTATGAATACACACATATGCATATATACGTATATACACATACATATGTATCCCACACCCAACATGAATTCATCATGGCGGCAAGGAAAACCTTCTGTTAAGCAGCAGGAACCTTGTGTGGATCCCATTCCTATGATGAACAGCCATCCACGTTATGCTGTGTTGGGTGTGTGCAGAGGAGAGGGTGGAGACAGAGTTGTTGAGACTCTGTAACTCCACACTGAGGATCCCACAGACCTGCAAGACAAAAGCCAGAAGGAGTACAGGAGCAAACACACAAGGGAAGAAGCAGACATAGAGGGAGTGTTAGAGAGAGGAATGGGACCCTCTCCGGTCCCTCTCTAACCTAAATGACCTCTCTCTTAACGCCCTCTCCAACCTCTCTCCAACCGAGCATGCCAGACCCCCCCCCGGCAGTCTATGCCTATTGCATCTTAACTATGAGCTATGAGCTGGTTCCTAACTAAATGCTTTACCAAAGAGGAATGTTTTGAGCCTAACCTTAAAGGTAGCGAGGGTGTCTGCCCCCCGAACCGTGGTTGGTAGATGGTTCCAGAGAAGTGGGGCCTGATAACTGAAAGCTCTTCCTCCTATACTACTTTTAGAGACAAATGGAACAACGAGTAGTCCAGCATTTTGAGAGCGTAGTGTTCTGGGGGGATTGTATGGCACTACAAGCTCCTTGAGATAGACTGGTGCCTGTCCATTTAGTGCTTTATAAGTGAGAAGAAGAATCTTGAATTCTATTCTATATTTTATGGGAAGCCAATGCAGAGAGGCTAATACAGGAGTAATGTGATCTCTTCTCCTAGTTTTAGTCAGTACACGTGCTGCAGCATTTTGAACCAGCTGAAGTGTCTTAAGCGACTTGCTCGGGCAGCCTGCTAAAAGTGATGCCATACAGTAAGACAGATTCAATGGTTGCCCTGTAAAAAAATCATCATTATATTCTGGCATACACAAAACAATCGGAGTCTGCGAAAAAAGTGCATCCGCTGGTGGATACGGGCACAAATGCTTTCTAATTGCGTGTGCCATCTTTAATCACTGTCAATGTGAATCCCAAGATATTTGTAGACTTGGGATCCACCACCATCTCTACTATTTTGATCTATTTGATCTGCAGTTAGTAAGCACTGCATCAGTTCACAAACCTGTCCACTACCGATTTGTGACTGGTTAAATTGGTCTTAGTTTTTAACAGACTTAAAATAGCTGTGTAATCTGCTGTGTCATTAGCCTGACTTACAGCATGTTGTTGATATCAGCAAAAAAGCCACAGCTGAGGAAGAGACACTTGGTAATGAAGCAGACCTACCAACTAAGGTTTGCTGTTATAAACGGCAGATGTTAACACACGCCAACACCAGCATGCCTCACAATCTGCTTCTCTGATTTTCATTTTAAAAAATCCCTGCTTGGCTCCCCTTTCTCCTTTACAATCTCTTCAGTGGTTCATTTGAAGTGTTACTAATTGCCCTAATTGTCTGATGTGCATTTGCCTTGAAATTAAAAAAAATGCCTTGATTATAGGCGCTGCACCCTGGAGCAGTTAAAATACGCTCAGTCACTCTCTGACGGTGTATGAACACACGCACTCACAATCCGGACGTGAAGCTCACCTACAGACACTATAGCACGCATGGGCAAACAGCCCCTGCTCTCCAGTCATGCACCCCGGAAAACCAACTCATCCACACACATACCAGGGAGACGTACACACAGCAACAAGAAGATGCAGCATAGTGCATGCACATGCAGACAGATGGGGATAAATCACACAAGGTGGCTTTACCTACACACATAACATTAACTCTCTGATTAGACAAGAATTAGCTCTCTATAGAAGCACAGAGTCACAAACAACACAGGAGCTGAATGCAGTCCACATTTGAGCTGTTAATGCTCATTGACGGCTGAGAGCGGAGGAAATACAAGTCCCTCCTACCATCTTTTTTAGAAGGGGCAGGGCCAACAGTGCTAGCAAAATCCAATTGTAATACAGTATCTGGGTTTCAAGGGCAGTTACTCTTACATTTTACAATAAAGTACACCAAATGAAAATTATTTGACTAAGATTTAAAAAGTTGGAATTGGATCAATAATAACTAGAACTGCAAGCAGTTATGAAAGGGGGCCAAGCCTTCCCATGCGACTCGGCCCCCAGGTTTCGCGGAGCCCGTGAAAGTACGTCACAAAGGATGATGGGCTTGTGGCGAGCGTCAGGACACTTTGTCAGTGACATTTGCTGTGAACAGGTGGATATGAAGTTTTGGAAGATGTCATTTAAAGTGTGAAAGTTACAGGCCAAAATGCGTTTGCACCCATTATAGCGCCACCTAGTGGTGCACTTTTTGGTATGGGTGATCTGTGTGCTCTTCCATAGTTACCCTGTAAATTTCACAGCTCTCAACATATTACTTCAGCTGAAATAAAGGTTTGTTTATTTATATGTTATGTAGTAATAAGCCGCGCTCACTTTGACCAATCGGGATTAACTTTGAGATACTGTCCCAGGAGCGACCCAAGGTCATACCCATCAAATTTGGTAAAAATCGGTTGTGCCATTTAGGAGATATAAATTTCTTATAATTGCAGTGCCACCTAAAGGCCTTATTTATTCAAATTTGGCTCATACCCCCACAGTCACATGTCAACCAAGGATCTCAGATTTGGTGTTGTTAGCAATTATTTTGACCGAGATATGTAACAGTTCGCGTTTTTCTAGCTAGCTAGAAAACTTTAATCGTTAATATTTTGCGCATATTTTGCCCGAACAATTTTTTTTGCTGAACTTTAGATCAGGTCCAATTGAAGACTCTACGTGCCAAGTTTCACGCTGATTGGACAAAACCCCAAAGAGGAATTTGAAAAAGTAGGTTTTTGATATGGAGTGACTTACAAAGAGCAATGTGCTGTGGGAGTGGGCGTGGCCTATGTCAGAAGATGCGACTCTATGTTGGGAACATGTGAATATGAATTTTATGAAGATGTGAATTAAATTGTGAAAGTTAGAGGTCAAAAGGTTTTTGCAATTATAGCGCCACCTAGTAGCGCAATTTTTTGTATGGGTAGTCTGTGTGGTCTTCTATATCTACCCTGTAAATTTCACTGCTCTCAACATAATAATTCAGCTGAAATAAATGTTTGTTTATTGTATGTTTATTTATTTATGATGTAATAAGCCACACCCACTTTGACCAATCGCAAATAACTTTGAGATATTGCCTCAGGAGGGACCCAAGATCATACCCTCCAAATTTGGTAAAAATTGGTCTTGCCATTTAAGAGATATAAATATTCGTTATTTGCAGCGCCCCCTAGTGGCCTACATTATTCAAATTTGGCGCATACCCTCACATGCCAACTAAGGATCTCAGATTTGGTGTTGTTAGCATATATTGTGACCAAGATATGCGCCAGTTCGCGTTTTTATAGCCAGTTAGAAAACTTTAGTCCTTAATAATTTGCGCATATTTTACCCGAACCTGAACCTTAGATCAGGTCCAATTGAAGACTATGTGCCAAATTTCATGCTGATTGGACAAAACCCCAAGGAGGAGTTAAAAAAAAGTAGGTTTTTAGTTTTTGTGATTTTGTTCCAGCAAAAGTTTAGGCGGAAATGGGCGTGGCATTGGCACTGGCATAGGCTCAAGTGAGTCAGTGCTATTCAAGGAAACTGTGGAGATAAAGGTTTTAAATGTGCAACAAACAGTGTGGGAGTTATGGACCAAAATGCGTTGACCTTTGTTATAGCGCCACCTGCTGGCGGATATGTGTGAATTTTTGCATCCAAGGTCCCCTGGGGGTTTTGGACCCACCCACCAAAGGGCACCGCCCTATCTTGCACGATTTAGCCTGCAGCACCACTTTTACCAACAGAACTATAAAAGGTAACAATAATAATCGGAACGATTACAACAGGGTTCCTAGCACCGCTGGTCCTAGGAACCGCGTATGCTTAGTTTATATAGCGCTTTTTTTCAAGAAGATTCAAACGTACAGAAACCATTTTTCATTCACACCAGTCACTCACATCAGTCATACAAGTGGTAGTATTAAACTATAATGTAGTGTACATACTGTCAGAAGCATGGCTACCATTTTGCGCCTACAGACGCTCTGACCACCACCAACATTCATGCACAGTTCTTACCCATTCAATGAGGGTAAAGTGCCTTGCCCAGAGACACAACTACAATCACTTAGATAGAGCGGGATTCGAACACGAAACCCTTCGGTTAATGGATGCCCCACTCTACCACTGAGCCATAAATTTACTTTGGCTCTTGTGATCTGGTCATTTGCCACAATAAATAGTTCCAACTTGTAGTCGATGGTTGCCAAGCTCCAGGGTAGCCAGCTCCGTGTACACGATTGAACCCGCCGCAATGGCACATTTGACAGGTCCTAAATTGTGTGTGTGTGTGTGTGTGTGTGTGTGTGTGTGTGTGTGTGTGTGTGTGTGTGTGTGTGTGTGTGTGTGTGTGTGTGTGTGTGTGTGTGTGTGTGTGTGTGTGTGTGTGTGTGTGTGTGTGTGTGTGTGTGTGTGTCAGTGACAAAGTTCAGGGACTCTGCTACGCCTCACACACTCGTCAGCTCATCTCCTGCAGCTCTGATGGAGGTATTGTAATTTGGAATATGGACGTGACACGACAGGAGGTGAGATGGACATTGCCAGGCAGGACCCCTTTGAAGACTTTGCATGTTGTCTTTAAGCTTGTGTTTGTGTCCTGCTGATACTTCAGTTTACATTAAAAAAGATCACCAGTATGAATAGAATTATAAAAGATACACAGATGGAACACATTTTGACATGTTTCACAGAGGACATCTGACCTTTAAACTGTTTGCACACACAGACACCAGAGTGGCTGGACAGCGACTCATGTCAGAAGTGTGAACAGCCGTTCTTCTGGAACTTTAAGCAGATGTGGGACAGTAAAAAGATTGGCTTTCGACAGGTAAAGCATACAACAATACATTGTAAAATGTTACAAAGTTTCATTTCAGGGTTGCTTTTTGTACAGTTTCTTTTTTTCATTCCTACCTACTTTATTTAGGCTGTGCCAATCGCTACGTTACTGTCTGAAACCAAATATAAGTCCCTCAGGTAGCACAGACACAAGTGATTTCCTCAACTGATGAATTTATTAGCATATTATGATCCATATAAAACCATCATGAAAACTAAAATATGCAGATTAAATAATAATTAGCTTGAGGAAAAAAAAGGCAGTTGTTTATTACATTGACTTCTAGACAAAAACTAACCTTGTTGGCTGAGTACTGTGGCTGAAAACATGTGCTAAGCACCCCAGATTGTAGATTACAGTATTATGATATGACTTCAATTTCCTTGTGACAGAGAAGGCAGCATTCTCACAGTTAGTTACAATTTGATGAAATGCCTGAGGAGGGAATCTCTTTTGTGGACTTCATACACATTGGATGTTGCAAAGTATTCACAAAACATGGATATTGAATATAAACACCACGTGTAAGAATGGATAACACAGTAGCCATTTAAGAAGATAGCAGACATGGGAACTGAGCTATCAAAATGGTACATACTCTGTGTCAAACTAACCTTAGTGTCCTCTTTATGCTTAAATCCTCGTGTAACTAAATACGAATTTTACAGTACTGAGAGAGGAATTAGCTCCGTGTTTCTTCTTTAACTTTTAGCTTTATCATGTGCTCTGAAATTATGCACCTTTTAGTTCAATAAACAGTCATGTTTGTGGGTGTTTTTGTAGCGCTTGTTTTGCATTCCAGAAGTTTGTAGCTTTGTCCTAGTAGGAAAAGATGTGACTCGTAATGAAATGGTTCTTGAAGTGCCTCTGTACATTTCAGCACCACTGCAGGAAATGTGGCCAGGCCTTGTGTGGTAAATGCTCTTCTAAGCGCTCCACCATCCCACTCATGGGTTTTGAATTTGAGGTGCGAGTGTGCGATGTCTGCCACGAGTCCATTACTGACGAGGAGTGAGTTGCACTCTTATACTAACCTTTTATTTACTTGGATCTGTCGTCAATTTGCTTCTTTTTGTTTTTCCTAGCCGAGCACCCACAGCTACCTTTCACGACAGCAAGCACAGCATTGTTTACATGCACTATGAGCCGACCACAGGGAGTCTGCTCACCTCTGGCACCGACAAGGTCATCAAGGTCAGCATGAGTGTTGGGTTGTTACTCCCCGATATTGTGTGGGTTTACCCTTTAATGGACTTAGCTTTTAATGCGAAATTACTGTTAGAAACAATGCAGCATCTGTTAGCACAATAATGGCAGGCAGATGCTCAATGCTCAGCTAAAGGATACAACACAAGATGGTGCATATTGACCAAAAGCCTGACACAGATGATGACCCTCATCATGTTGCGTGTTATTGGGTAAAAAATATATAGTGATTACCTTTTTATCCCAAAAGTGGATATGTTAGAAGCAGAAAAAACAGAGAAGATGAAGAATTGGATTTAATGGAACTAGGCCACATGGCTAGAATTAGGATTTACACCGATCTGATTGGCTATATTGGATCGGCTGATATTTTACGTTTTATGCAATTAATGTGATCATCTGTAATGTTTTAATTTGCCGATCCAATCAATGAGGTAATTGTCGTGATGAAACTTTCTGTAGATGCTCTCATTGCATTGTTTTATTGTCTCATTTACACCAAAGAGTTGTTTTCTTTACGTGACACTGCTTTATTTCACTTGCATTTGTGCACGAAGGTAAAACCTATGAGCAAACGGCAAAATGGTCTCTCGGTTGGGGCGGAGTGGCTGAGCGTCAGACTTCTTATCCAGTCTAATGGCTCTGAAAGCTTGGCAAGTGTCTGCTATTAGTGTGTGTGTGTGTGTGTGTTTGTATGTGTGTGTGCGATTGTTTTGTTTATTCAGCCCGAGCGTGCTAAAAGAGAGAGTCCTACAGCGGAGCGATGTGCTCCCATTCACTTTCTTTCCATTTCAGGGCGATGGTGGACACAGAAGCGTGCGTGTGTGTATGCGTATGCGCCCCACCTCCGCTGTGCACCTGTGAATATGAACTGTAATTAACAGCAGGTTGTGTGATGCCACAGTCAGGAAGCTTAATGTAGTTCCAGTGTGGTCTGCCTCCACACCTTCATCTCTAACTCTCTTGTAGTTGAAGCTATTTTCAGCTTCACAACAGTCATTGAATATGACATGGGACTCTGGTTTAATTTAACAGCTACAACGTTTATTTTGCCAATCACTAAACAACGACATACAGTTTATAGTCGATCTGCCCTGTTCACACACGCTCCCTCACTCCGCACACTTATTCAGGTCCTGCATGGAAATTCTTCAACTCTTCCACTCCCTCACAATCACAAGGCTGCGTTAAGGTCTTGAAACAACGTTTCATTTTCTGTCCATCTGTATCAGGTAATATTGAAGGAATTTGGTCGGTACTTAAAAAAAACAACCTGAATTCATATGATCGTTTTTTTCTTTTTAACTCACTGATCGAAGATCGGTGCTCAGCCCAAAAATCCTGATCGTGTAAAGCCTAGCTAGAACGGCCATACTCCTGTCAGAGTATCCTAAAAACTGTTGCTATCAAAGCAACCAGTCATCAATCATTGCCAGCCTTCACTTCAGATATTCATTAATTAGGGTCCGATGTCCCAGAATGGGACAGAGGAACCTATTGTTTTCGCTTTTATTTCCTATTATTATTATTATTATTATTATACCCCGCCCGCCTTTGATCGCTAATTCGACCCCCTAAAAATGCCCGAAAACTCACCGAAATTTGCACGCACCTCAGGCCTGGCGAAAAATTTGATCATTTGGTGGCGTGAAAAAAAACGGACAGAAAACGTTTTTTCTGTCCAGAAAACGCACGCCCCCGGCCGCTTCATCGGACTCTATGACGCCGCTCGCGGCTTTAATTGGTTTTATTATCAATGAAGGTCTGAAGATGGTTCTTGTTATCATTAATATGATATAAGATAAGACACAAAAAGGAAATTCAAGGTACCAAAACCCATGACATGACCAGGCATTAAAAGACAATACAAGATATTAAAAGACAAGACTGAAAGAGGAAACAATAAAAGATATATTATTATAAGAAGGCACAACAAAAGAAGAAGCAACAAGATACAGGACATTAGACAAAGGGAACTGACACCAGAAGAAAAGGCAAGAAAGCCAAGACACAAAAAGGACAACAAGACACAAACACAAAGAAGACGGGGAAGACCCAACAAGAGAAGACACACACAAAAATAGACAAGACCCCACAACATGACTTATTTTTGGTTGTTGTTCTAATAATAATATATAGTCTCAGATTTAAATTGAAAACAGCTGTTGGTTTTGTACACTTATTTGTGTGTGTGTGTGTGTGTGTGTGTGTGTGTGTGTGTGTGTGTGTGTGTGTGTGTGTGTGTGTGTGTGTGTGTGTGTGTGTGTGTGTGTGTGTGTGTGTGTGTGTGTGTGTGTGTGTGTGTGTGTGTGTGTGTGTGTGTGTGTGTGTGTGTGTGTGTGTGTGTGTGTGTGTGTGTGCGTGCGCGTGCGTGCGTGCGTGTGTGTGTGCGTGTTCCCTTTCTGCAGATATGGGACATGACTCCAGTGGTGGCCTGAGCTTTGGAAGTAGGAGTGTGTCACTTTGGCAAACTTTGCACATGAGGACAAAGAGGGAAGTTGTTTGACATTCTGAAAATATTTTAAATCAAATTCCTGAAGAACAAACACGTTCATTGTGAAGACACTGCAGGCAGTGCTGGCCTTAGATGGATCAAGGTAACAACAGACAGTAGTTGCTGTTTGCTTGTGTGAAGAGAGATCATTGTGCATCTCTCACTTTGTGTGCAAGATTTTTGACTAATTATATTATTTTCATTCAAAGATACAACATGCATAATTTGAACTGTTGTAATAAATCTGAACGCTTGTATAAAACTACAAAGATCACTGTTAATAAACAAAAAAAACATGATCATGTCCCCTTATCTTATTGTGAAATTTCTTATTTCTCTTTGTGTTTTCAAACATGAATGTTTCCTACACTTCTTAAAACAAATTTAGAAAAGTGGAGAACAACCATGTTGTTGGGTATCTGACTCACACACCACCTGAGCTGATAGTCCTCACATCTGCCACCAAATGCTTTTGAGCAGGAGTGTCCAAACCTCTTATCAACCGTTTTTTTTAAAAAAAAATTTTTTTTAAACAAATTCAATTTTGCAGTATACAAAAATATAGAAATCAATCATTCCACTTCACTATCTGAACTGCAACAGCAGCAACACAGTTTACAATTACATAGTATTATAAAGGTCAATGAAAGCAACATTAACAAATGACAGAAAAAAGAGCATAAAGAATCTTTATGTGGCAGACCTTCGTGATATTTCATATTAAATATAATTCATATTTGTGACAACTTATTTGTTGAATACCTCTGCATGAATATCAACCATTAATGCGCATTTCTTATTTGTAATTAGCTTAAGAGACATGTAATAATAATAATCTCAATCAGGAACAACTTAAATAATCTAGTTGTGTTTTGAAATTTAGGAATGTGAAACTTGCCTAGTAAAATATAGAGATTAACAACAGTAGTTGTTAATCTCTATATATGTGTAAACAATTCCTCCTCATGTTATTTGGAAATTTAGCAAATAGAAATATTTGACCGAAAACAGGAAAAGGTTGTTTTGGATTTATGTTGCACAGTGAAAAAATAAATCTGTATATGTCTTTTTACATAATGTATATAAATATTTGCTTACCACTAACTGAAAGTTGTTCACAAAAAAAAGCAGTGCTCTTAAATCTTGAAAGTTGAATTGTTCTTACTGGTTAAGATCATCTGGTGCATCATTATAGTTTCCCCCTAGAATTGAAAGAGCCTTCTTATATTTCAATTTGAGGGCTTCAAGTTTCTGTAATGATCTTAGTGAAGAGATAACTGAATTTTCAACTTTAACTCCACTACGGGATTAGTGAAAAACTCCTTTGTCTAACAAACTTCCCCCAAATTCATTGAAATATCACTTTTGAACATTGAGCAGAACTTTTACAGGACCAAGGGGCCCAAAGTGTGGATCCAAACACCACCTCCCTTCTCCAAAACCTGCTTTTCCCTGAGACCTTTGACCTTTTATGCCTCTTACTTACAGGTCCAAAGGAACATTTAACAGATAACGCAACCTTCTTTGGAATTTCGGAACAAGACAACCGGAGACCTCTCCACAGACTCAATATTCACTATCAACGGATTGAATAAATTAAATGTACCATAACTGTTTATGATCTTTGCTTTTTTGTTTAATATTAGAAGGTGTTAAAGTAGGTCACCTAATCTTTTACCTCCTAGGGACCTTCCTGTTTTATATGTTAATTTAGATTGCAAAATTCAAGTATTAAATGTATTTTTTTCTTGAGAAAAGTTTTCAAGATTTAATTATTCACATTTTTATCTACCAAAGAGTTTCTCCTTACCTCTTTTGTTGAAGTGGGATCTCTTTAAGATGTTTACCATAGGAACAGTCCCTTTTCCAGAAATGGTTATTAGCACAACGTGAATGATATGAATTGTGTTTTAATAATATAAGAATAGTTTACATTTTTTAAGGAATGTGATTTTGTAGTGTGCCCTGTGAAGGCACACCAATCCACACATACATTCTACCCAGCACATGGTCACTTCCATCCATGCCTCAACCCCCTCTCATACTCCATCTTGGTTTTATTGCTCTTTGTTAGAATTGCCTTCTTTATTGTAACCTGTCAGGCCTGCAATATTCAAATTCAACAGGGGACCTATAGCCAATCAGACGTCTTCCTACCTACCTTAAAAACTGAAGTCCCTGATTTCAGTTCAATTTAGTTGGAAGTTGTGATTCAGGGTGCATTGACACTACTTTAGTCCCGGCCGACTCGGTCCAAATTTTATCACCTTGGTTTGGCTCAGTTTGTGTTCAGAGCGCAACTCCTGGTGCTCACCAAACAGCCTCTGGTGCAGTTGCATGAGCTAATTTCTTGAGGGTGTTTTTATTAGAGTAGAGACTTCTCTAGGCAGAAAAACAATTACCCGAAGAAGAGGATCTCAACAATGGCTCAAAGCAAGTACTTAAAAATGCGCAGAAACTTTTGCCTTTTTCGTTTGTTCTTTCATAACATTTTACAATGGAGCAGCAACATGTTTCCGTGCTTTTGGTGGTTGTAAAGCCCTGTTTTGCACCGTCACCGGCTCTCTTGTCCACCCAAAATGCTTGCGCGCTACGTTATCGCTGATATTTCTTGTGTTTGATCCGCTCTAAGAGCAGTTGTATTCACTTCGCTACTAATCTAGAATTTGCCTGTTTGATCCTCTCTAAACTTGTTTGTGTGTTCACAACGGCCAAAACGAAGCCAACCTTCCGAGCAAATGATCGGTGTGAATGCAGTCTCAGTTCAGGTCCCAAGCCAGCAGACTCGTAGCAAAGCAACCATGAAACTTTGAGCATTCTTTGTTTGAGGTTGGGCCTTTGCCACCTCCAGATTTTAACTAGCAACTTGTTTTATTTTAAGCAAACTTTTATTTTGAAATTAATGTTTCAAGCAACTTTTTCATTTTATTAAAACCAGAACTGTTTACAACTTTGCAACCAGTAAAGTTTTAGAACAATCTTTTTTGCACATTATTAAGAACATAGTTTGAAAGAATGACCATCACCGCCAAAATGTGCTGCTGATATCAGAGATCCTCAGAACCAACAAGCCCAGACGGTATCTCCACGAGTCATGCTCCTTCGAATGCAAAGAACTTCTCCAACTCTGTGGAAATGAAAGAACTTCCCCACTTTTGCCAACTACGAACCTGGGAGCCTTTACCACATCGCTTGATGAAAGGAGGGTATGCAGAGCCCTATGGTAAAGTGCTAATTTCCAAAATTATAGTCAACCTATCTTCTAGTATCCCTGTTTATTAGTTTATTTTATTATTGAAATTTTTTCTCACACAGATCATACATTTCATTCATAATGTAAATAAATCTGTACAAAATGTGTATATTTTTATACCAATCAACTAGTAGTAATATTTTAGGAATCATCGACTTAACTTAATATCATGCTTGTACAATATCAATATTTTCACTTGTTATAATAAATGCATAAATTCTACCTGCTTTGTTATTAATATAATAACTTCTAAGACCTCTGAACCAAAGACAAACCCACCTGAGGGTGATCTAAGACACTGTAGGAGGATAACGGTAGTTAATAATGGGTTATATGAATGAGGATATTAATTATGATTATTAATATTAGCTCAACGAATTACTGGGTGCCACCTCTTAAAAAGAGGAAATATGTCGAAGTTTTTCTTCAGAGTAAACAAAGTATTAAATCAGAGAAGTGAATTCTAACAGCAAATCTACACCATCATCACAGCTTTAATGAATCAGAGGAATCAAAGATTACGTTTAACTTTTTATTTGCATAATCCAGTAAGAAACGAGAACAATGCAGTGATTAAACGATGATGAAATGCATTTCTAAGCTAACAAAAGTGAGGATTACATGTAGTAAAGTGAATCACTATTCTAAACTAATATAGACTAACTATTGTAAAATCAAAGAATAAAATCATAACAAAGAGGGAAGACGGACAAACATATATGTGGTGGATTGTGAGTGGAGTGTAAGTATGGGGTTGTATTGTAGTTTGAGTGAGTCAGTTCTGCTGCTCCATTGTTCACTGGTCCATACCTTGAGATGCGGTCTGGTTGGACCTGGAGACGTTCTGGGTTTGCAGGAACAGCGTCCGTGTGGCAGTATAGCTGCGCTGGCGTGCCGCCGTTGAAATCTGTTTCGTTAAACAGCAGCGTTTCTATTGGCCGATCCACAACCTCTTCTGGGATGATCGCAGCCGGTGTCAGACTAAGAGAAGGGACCACGGTTTGGTCCACGATTCAGATGTTAATAAACCTGAATGTCAAAATTTGGGTTAAGGAATTTTCTTTATCATATGGTTAACATTGGGTACCTTGAACTAACCTTTTAAATGATAAACATTTTAAAATAGCATTCTGTTGGTTATTGAATTACATGAAAAGAGTGGCATAGGACAGACAATATTTGTAATTTCAATTTCTGCAGGAACCCGTAACAATAATCCTTTCTTTTGTGACTTTCCAAACCAGCACATGTTCTTTGTTCTCATTTGAGCAGGAGAGCTTGTGTTATTCCACCGTCCTGTGTGACCATTGGTTTGGGTTCTGGAGGTGACAACGTCTGCAGGGGGTCGGAGCCCAGAGTTTGAAAACTTAGCATGTAAACATTGACTGACTGTTTCCTTTTGATTGTAATGTAGCAGAGAGGTGATAACAAGAGCAAAACTGTTCTTGGATTCTCCTGTTCTTTTGTTCGGACAGGATGAGGGAGAAGATCCCCCTGTGGGGCACATTTGCATTTCACAGTAGGAGACAGACTCTCTGACTCCATTGACTGGTGAAACTAGTGTCCTAGGTCAAAGATCAACATGGAGGGTTTGGTTCCCTACAACAATTTAAATCGGCTTTACAGTAGATGGCATTCCCTGGCAAATATTATTCCTAACATAAATAACAATTACTTGTCAGTATTATCATTTTTTAAAACCCTTTGAACCCCTACATTTCTGACATTTGTTCTTTTTTGTTTTTGTTATGATTGTATAAAATTGCAAATTATGAAGAAGGTATTATCCAATTTAAAAACCAGAGTGATCCACCTGCCCTCATCTGAAAATAATGATTCATATGTCACCTTTAAATATGTTTAGGAGAATAGCTCAAATGATTGTTGAGAGATAACATTGTGCTTTCCAAAATTTCACTTTGTCACTTGAATGAGTCTCTTGTAAAAAAAAAAAGAAAAAAGTACGTAAAGATAGATTTCCTTTTGGGATTGTTTTTAAAGTCTGAGAAGGAGAACTCTAGATGCTGATACCATAACAGATTTAGGAACCTTTGTTGTCTTATTTTTTTTTCTTTTTTCTTTTTTTTTTTTCAAAAAGCGAGCTGTTTAAGCAAGCAAAATATTTTCTACACACCAGTATAGTGCCCGTCGGAAGTATGTATTCATATAGTGGGCAGAGCTTAAGTAGAGTTGTCAAAATAATATGAAATCGAGTAACTATAAAATTAAAAAAAATGTGTGTGTGTGTGTGTGTGACTCGCTACTCTGTGACTCACACACACCCACACCCACGGGCTTTAGCCACGCACATGCATGCACATCAGTGACTCACATCAGACCCAATAAGTGAGACTTGAGAGCTTTGCTAGTATATCAGTGTGAGCGCGGATGCTCATTTTGCCATTGTAGTGTGATTCTGGAGTCATTTTGTGTATTTTTATGTCTTTTTTAATGTAGTTTTGTGCATTTCTGTTGTCATTTTAGTGTATTTTTTTGTATAAATTTTTAGTTTCTGTAATATATGTTTTTTGGCGTCATTTTGTGTGTTTTTGGAGCCGTTTTGTATATTTTTGTGCATTTCTGTTGTCGTTTTGTGTACTCCCTGTATACTTGTTTAGTTTTTTGTTTTACATCATTTGTGCATTTTTTGTATAATTACTGTTTTTTGTTGCATTTGTAGGGTGATTCTGGAGTCATTTTGTGTCTTTTTTAGTGTAGTTTTTTGCATTTCTGTTGACTTTTGTGTATTTTTTGTATAAATATTTAGTTTTGTGTGTCATTTTCATATTTTTGTTGTCGTGTTTGTTGTGTGTGTGTGAGTAGGGGAGTGAATCCATTCTATATTTATGGGCACCAGTCCATCCACGTGTACCTGCCTAACTTTCACTGAACGTATCTATTTTCAGTAGTTAGGTGTAGTGGCAGGTGTGGTGTAAGTGAAGCTGCAGTCATCAGGTGACCTTCACGATGTAGCACCATCTACGTAACATGTAAACACTTACATCTGACTCAGAGCGTAACACTACAGTCACTACCACCCTATGGATGAGTTATACTCAACACTTACATACCTGCACGCATGTCACGTAGACGGTGATCGATAGTGAAGCGCACCTGATCGACGTGTGTGTGTGTTAGACTCTCTACCTGGGACTCTAATCTCCGTTGGTTCTCTCTCACACACACTTGCCGCAAAGAAATGTGCAGCTTTCAACACAGCAGCCATTGCCGTCAATAACTTCCGGGTGAGGTCCGTCCAGTCTAAATAGCGAATGCTCAAACTAACGTTTTGAAACGACGTCATCACCAAATAAGTTACAGTAAAAAAGTATTTTTCCTCAAAAGAGAAGTCCACAGCGAGATCAGGGCCAAACTCAGCTGGCACGCACTGGAAGTGAGCTGTGCAGTGAAATAGATATAGATGGTGCGCTAGCGTGCCCTCACACTCTTGAGGTCAAAAGCTGCCACCCAGAAGTGAAATAAAATTAAAATAAACATTTGGAAATGACCAAATTACTCCAAAATAACAGATACACAAACTCGGAGTATTTGGAAGCCGTTGACAAAGTTTTAGGTGGAACAGACACTGCGTCGGGAAGATATTTGCTCCACACACACACACACACACACACACACACACACACACACACACACACACACACACACACACACACACACACACACACACAAATGCACACACACAGATCTTTCTGTCATTATAGTATAGACTAGTACAGTGCCCGTTGGAAGTATGTATTCATATAGTGGGAGGAGCTTAAGTAAAGTTGTCAATTATGGTCAAATGAGCATGTGTTTGAAGGTTGAAGAGGTGTACATACTTTGTGGTGTTCTAAAGGGGTACATTTGTGGGTGCAAAGTAAAATAGCATGTGATTTCCCTGTTTTAATTCTATTTAATTCTAAAGGTTGCACCAGTGTTTGCTGGACTTAGGTAAATGAATAATAAATGTACCAGAGCATCTCGTCCTTAGACCCTACCTTGGCAAGGAAAAACACAAAACCCAGTTGGAAAATTAATTACACACAAACATGTCATGTACATCCAACATACGACCATAGAGAAGAGACACAGAAAACTGGTGGATTTTACACTAAAGGTGCCCCTCTCCATTTATCCAGGCTTGGGACTGGCTCACAGGAACACATTAAGTGAGTCATTTTGCGGCTGGATTCCCACCACCACACCATGTTAGAGGTTAGTTTGTTAGTTGTTAGTGTGTTAGTTCTTAGTAGTAATAGTACGTAGTATCAGTGTGCGTGCCGCTCAGACGCTCCTCCCTCTTATGGTCTAATTTGTATTGATTTCAAAATCCAAATACTTGTTTTTAAACATAATTACTAAAGAAGTTAAAAATAATGGAAACACACCCTCAGATTCTGTGTAGTATGAGGGTTAAAAGAGAACTGTAAGCCAGGTCAGAAGTGGGAGCCTGTTTGGGGTTCATCACAACTGTGCCTGTTTGGACCTCTCACTGCTTCCAGCCTCCCCCAACTACTGAGTGAGCATGAGAGAGTGGTTTACAGTCAGTATATACAACATTACATAATAACATATACATTGCTTAGAAAGTGTCGCTTTTTTTTTGTTTCTTTGTCTAGAGCAAGTATACAAAGTCTGTTTGATCTTTCAGCTCTGCTGGCGGCAACATAAAAATGTCCATGGCTGAAGAAATCTCTTGTGCTGCAAAGATTAACCCTGTGACTTATTCACAGTCCTGGAAAAGCATGGTTTGACTGGAAATTGTTTGCGTCTTGAGGTGAATGGGAAGATGATATGACTGTGATTTGTGGAATTAAGAGTGTACGTCCAGCATTTACACCAATTACAGATTTTGTAACTAAGAGGTGTGGCAGGATTTCTTTGATAATGTATCTTGAGCCATTACAATGTCCATTTTGTTGGCCGAAGTTGGATCACCATTCCAACTTTTAAAGAAATGCAATGAGGAGGCATTCCGGAAGGGCAGAGTGTGTTTAAAAACTCAGTTGGATACATATGATGACCCTCAGAATCTGCTGTGTCAACGCTGTTGAAAGATCTTGGTCATGTACTCATTTACTGTGTTGACTTCAGAGTTAGTTGGGCATAATATGACACGTTCACATAGCCACGTTGGACAGGAAATGTTGGCCAGCATGTCTTCATACGCCCAATTTACAATGTCTTTTAGTTTGTCACCAGAAATTGTCAGTGTGTCGTTGAGTTTAATTGCGAATTCACCTTCCTCTGGAACTATTGGAATTTTTTGCCTCGCCAAGGTCTAAGAGGAATTTGGCAAAGTATTCTTCAGCTTGTTGATGTTCTGTAGCTTGAGAGATTCTCATGTTTATTGTTAGGATTAGAGTTTCAACATTTTTCCATAGGTATGAGCTCTTGCAACACCATCCTATGATCTCGGTTCGGCTACCGTGTGGCACAACGGTCAGTATTTGCCTCCAGTCGCCACCAAAGACCATTATGATGCCACCAAATGGTTTGTCTGATCTACGAAGCCACCGAAATATACGGTCTGCTGCTTCTAATGCACGGTGATCCATCATCGTCACTTCATCCACAACCATGAGATGTGCCATCCTAATGAGTGTGGTAGTGTTGTCATGTTCACTGACAGCGCAAGTGGATTCAGCAGTGAGAATGAGGGGACATTTTGTTCTACTGTGAATGGTGGTGCCTTTTGGGAGTAGGGTTGCTGCGATGCGACTTGCGGCTGTTGCAAGAGACACTTTGCCTTTTGCACGGACTTTGTTCAGGATGTGGCACAATACGAAGGTTTTTCCTTTCCCACCACTTGCATCAAGCGCGATCATCTTTCCAAGTCCCTGTTCCACGCTCTCTATCACGGTTTTGACAACACTTTGCTGCTCGTGATTAAGTGCGTTTTCTGTTTGTGTAATTTGAGAGTGAAGTTCCTCCATGTTGTGCTCTGTCTCGTGCTGGATGATGCGGGGAGTCTGATTTTGATCATGAAGTTGATTAGGCTCAGGGAGTCTAAAGTTTGTACTCAGTGTGAAGCCATGTCTTTCAAAGTGGTCCTTGAGGTCGAGTAGCATTTGATTCAGAATGTTCTCATTTGGCTCATTCATTGCAGCCCCTGTGCATTAAGTCTTCACAAAGAACACTTATGTGCCTTTCCCAAAACTGCAAGTGCTCTCCTCTAAGCACAAACATGAGCATGGTGGCAAATACTTCACGTAGTGCTGGGCCAAAGGTCCATACCTGTCAAGTTTTGGATTTGAAAATAAGGGAAATTGTCTGGCGTCCGCTACGAAACGACCCACCGGCCCAACCAAGCTCCAGTATCCCTTATGTTTTAAGACAGATGACAAGAAATCTAAAATACCCACTTGTCAAGCACTTAGTAAACACAATTAGATGACTATAAAATATACCTTTGTTGACATTGAAATGCTGTGAACATTCCTACGTTATAATACAGCCTAAATGAAAACAAGAGTATAAAAAGCAGATTTTTTTTATTTAACATACAAGTCAACACATTGCGTATTAACAGTTAATTCTCTCTCTGTCATTCACTAATAATGTGTTATACCGATTTGTTGCTGACTTTGCATCTTTCAACACTTTTTTGGAAGGAGTGTATTTGTGGGCTGGGCCAGAATGGTTTATTTTACATGACAGTAAAGCACAAACAATGCTGTTGTCCAATGACATCCTATTCTCAGTAACAATCTTACTTACCATACTAAACACCCTTTCACTACTGGCATTGCTGTGGGGAATGCATAGTAAAGCCTTCATTAGTCTTGGCAGCTCACTGAACCTCACATCCTTCCCTACCAGTCCCCAGAATGTGTCAATTTGGTTTTCTTGGGGGAGTAGCTTGCCATCTGTCAGTCAATGAGTTCCTCTCTCAGCCTATCTTCACTCAAACACAACTGAGGAAACAAGGCACCTAGCCTTTCCACTGGAAAAAAACAAGTGTTTGACTGAATATTGCAGATCTAAACTACACATCACAATATTTAATTCTATCAATGGGGTAGTGACTAACATCTACCTGTCCCTGGAGTAATGTTGAGGCGAGCAGCAGGGTCCAGCACTTTCATGTCCCTCAGGAGTGGGTGGTCAAGGGGAAAGGAGAACATCTTCTGAAGCACTGCTTCAGAGAATCTTCTCACAGATCGACAACAGCATAACAGTAAAACATGCATTAATGGCAACATTTAGGCACACTACAGCCTAAACTCTCATACTGTCACAAGATCATATAATTACTGTATATAACTGAAAGATTTTCTTCTTGGCTCTATGCTTCTCATCAGTGACGTGCCGTCAGGGTAGGCAAGGTAGGCAGTGCATACCCAAGGGTGAATTGATATTTTGATTATTTAATTATAATTTTTTTTTTTTACTTATAAATTATTTATTTTTCTATTTCCAATAGCCTACAGTACCTATAAGTTTGAAAGTGTCCGCATTTTGTGCGTTTCATAGCCCAATTTACTAAACAACGCTGTTTCTTGGAACAGCTGCAGTCTTTTTTTTTTTTTTCGCTCCGCTGTAAGGCAGAGGGAGGCCACGCCCCCGCCCAATGGCACGTCGCTCTTCTGCCTCCGTTCTCATTGCGTGAGTTTACGTGTTTGCGTATGCGCAGTCAGGTCCCCAATGTGACATCAATTTACACGTAAAGGCAGTGTAGAGAGCTGCCTTTGAGCTATGCTAAATGCTATACGTAAGTTCACAGCACATTAGTAAATAGATGACACGTGACTGCTGCTGCTACGTTCTCTAGCTAGTGGGCGGGTGACAGCGCTAGAGATGATAGAGAGACTTTGTTTTGCGGAAAAACGACAGCTTTTGAAAGATGGAGACCAACACCTGAGCTACCAGACCTTCAGCAAAGGTAAGGTCTGAACATGTTTCATACTTTTCACAGTGAATGGTACAAAAGGAAGGATTGGCTTTGTGGATGCTCCTCACTGAGGCTGTTCTAAGTTGTCATTTTCTCCGTGTTTCTGTGTTTCCAACACAAACAACAGATGTGCTGTCATGTCATGAGATACTGTATATCTTGTTGGAGAGTATGGAGGCTATATTAAATAATTGTTTATGTTTCTTTAATGGTGTTTATGATGTTGATTTTGTTAGATGGCTAAACACTTGTTCATGTGGATCTTATTGGGTTTTTTCTTTCTTATCATGAATTTTATATTTTGATAAGCGCATTGAGATGACTTTGTTGGAAATTGCTTTATACAAATAAAATTGATTTGAATTGAATTAACACTTGACAGCAGAAACATGAAATTGTCATTGGTGGTCTCGATTTGCAACGTGCCTACCCAGCCCTAGTGGTCACGGCACGTCACTGCTTCTCATGTAAGCCTTTGTGTCTGCTCCAATAAAGAGCTCTTCATCAGCCAACTAATGTCCTTCTCCACCTCCCTGAGAGGTACACTCACAATGGCCCTGGCTGGTATGAGGTAGCCCAGGAACTTCCTGATCAGCCTGCACATCTCATCTTCAAGTCTGTGAATTTGTACTCCCTCTGACTGCAGGAGATTTCACAACAAAAATAAGTGATTTTTCTTTTCTATTATTCACTCGTTCAATGTTATTGATGCCCACCTGGAAGGCAATATTAAATTATGATAGAGGCTTTAGAGCAGCACTCAGAAAAAGGAAGTAGGTCTTCACAATTGGATCACGCAGATGTCTTGCCAGATCACGCACTTTGGCACTCCTCTCCACCTCGTCATGACTGTTAAAGTAGGCCTATAGTACAAAGGGACACAAAGTGCAATTCATGGTTAAATTGGAAACATCCTGTATTGGATCTCACTGGTTCAACACTCTCTGAAGGCAGGTTATCAGACTCAGCCATCTCGTGCTGCAGTACCTGAGGAGCTTCAGGTGGTCTGAATCAGTGAAATCTACAAAGTCTTTGTATGTTTCACAGCGTTTTGCACTGAAAGATAGAAAACAATTTTTTTGGAAGTTGGAAATGTCTTTGTGTTTATAAGAATATCAACTGCATGCCTATTTCATTTATATGCATTGACCTTTTATCAAAGTGGGTGTATATCCCCACTAGGATGCCTTTGACTGGTACCTGGGCTGCTCTGATGCCACAGCCAGTGGCCAGCTGTACGTGGTGACAAATGCAGCCAAGGTCCTGGACGTGGGGCTGGCTTATCTTCAGTCTGCTGAGAACTGAGTTGTGTCTGCCTTTCATGACACTCGCGTTATCAGAGTTAAAGGCTATCAGGTTCTCCCATGGGATGCCTCTTTTTCTATTGCAAACAGGAAAAACATTCAGACAAAATATGAAGTTTTGATTAAATGCAAACTACAAGACACATCAATACAACTGCAGTTCCCCTACCTCAATGCTTCACTCAACTTTTCATACAGATTTTCAGCATTTCCCACATTGCATGTAGGCATCTCCATAAATCGTGTAGTGACCTGCATAGTGGCCTCATCATAGAGTCTAGCCAGGATGACAAATTCTTTTTCTGTTTTTCTGTTGTTCGATTCATCGCACAAAAGTGAAAAGGGCTGAGATCGACATGTTTTGGCCAACTCGTCATCCAGTTCTGCTGCTATGGCACCTGTTGAGTGAGTGCCCAATTAATATCATCCATTTTCTATCCCACATGACCAGTTAATAATGTTAGGTAAAAATTAATCTACAATATGCATGCAGGACATAATCATTCATACTCAATTTGACTGAATTCACCTTTGATGAGTTGCGTAGTTTTGGTTTTTCCAGCAGAGTATTTTCGTGATATAGCAGAATCTGGGAACATCTGAGCTACACACTTGTTGAAGTCATCACAGAAGGTGAAAGCAACGTTGTTGTTGGCACACAGCATTGCCATTTTCACCTCCGCATTATTGACCTCATCTTCCTCTTTGGGATATCTTGTCACAAATGCTGACATTTTGACAAGCGCTTGTGCTTAGTGGATTTTTTGTGTTGATTTACGTCGCTCCTTCCTCCGTGGGCGATGCTAAAATTGCAGTTGCAAATCATACAGAACCTGTAATTGGACCCCATCCTGCTCTTCTTTATAAAAGTAAAGTCACTGTCCCATCTCTCATCGTATTTACATGACTTTTTAGTTTTTTTTTCGCCGGAGCGCCTTCTTCACATCCATCCATCTCTCCTGATGTTTTCCGGGTTTGTTCCCGCTGTAGGAAGTTGCATCTACTCTCGTGAGAAGTGAACTGCAACCTAGGTCACATGAGGCGGCAGTTCTTGCGAGGTTAGTGATAGCGTCCAGTTTGGAGAGGCGGAGGAATGTTTTTATCTATCTTTTAATGATGATTACATTAAAATACGGGATTTTTACCGGGAAAATAATAATACGGGAAGGTGGCGGGAAAGGGGTATAAAATATGGGAGTTTCCCGTCCAAAACGGGATACTTGACAGGTATGCAAAGGTCACATTTGCTGCTTCCTCCATAACAGAATCCACTTCCTGGTCATTGTCAACAATGCCATGTGCAATGCAGGCAACTAATAAGTGTCCATGACCACATCTCCAACTTCACGGAGGTCTCTGAAGGAAGTAGGTCCTGGGATACGGTATAAAAGGATGCAGGGATAGAACAGTTCAGCAGTGTGTGGGTTGAAGGCAATCATTAGAATGCGTCCAACGGTGTCGGCCATGCAATAATCATGGGAACTTAGTCTTTTTTTTCGTAATTGAAATGTCTTACCTGTGTATGTGAAGTGTTGAAATACATCTGGGTCCACAATGTGTCGCATGTGTGGATGTAGAGACATTGCTTTAAAAAAGGCAGTCAGTGTAGTTGTAGGTGGTCCTGCGTCCAGTAAGTTGTGGACAGCGCCGTCATCATTGAACGTGATGACCTGTTCATTCTCTAAATGAATTGCCAGCGTTTTTACGGGGGGGGGGGGTTTGTTGGATGGGGAATTCATAGATTCGCCAGTAGGCCTCAGATGCAGTGATGTACCGACCTAACTCATAGCGCGTCAGCTCATAGTATCGCAGTTGTCTGAGAAGCTTGTGGTATGTCGCAACTCTTTGGGGTAGTCCTTTGAACACTTTCTGTCAATGTAATGTGACAATGTGATGTAGATGTGGATTTGTGTCTTTGTTTGGAATCTTTGCAGATACGATGCGATCAATATCAGTGGAGGTCCTGAATTTACCATGGTGATGAGCGTACGTATATGAGGAAAATGTCTTTTTTGAGTTTCTTTCACCATCACAAATGCGTCCACATGTCCCAGTATGTCATGTTTCAGAGGGTCTGTGAGTAGAGCTTCCACCTTCATGTGGAATACTCTGGCAATGATGTCTGGTCTTTGATGGGTCTGTTGACCTTCAAAAAGCGGTCTTTTAATCTCAGCCCAGTTGGGGTTGCAAGTGAAGGTGAGGAAGAAGTCTGGTTTGCCTTTGACTCTGAGCAAGGCCATGGCATCTTGGAATTCTTTGGCGTACCATCTTGATGATCCATAAATCTTGGAAGGCAGTATGGTTAGGCATCCCGGGATGATCTCAGTGCTGCTGAGGTGTTTCTGCTGCACCAAGCAATTATTCCGTTCTTCACTCGTTTCCGCTGCATGGCGTGTTGACTCGTGCAGCGTTTCTCACCAGGCGATTATTCCGTTCTTCACTCGTTTCCGCTGCACGGCGTGTTGACTCGTGCAGCGTTTCTCACCAGCCGATTATTCCGTTCTTCACCTGTTTCTGCTGCATGACGTCTTGCATTGTGCGTAGCGTTGCTTGCCAGCCGATTATTTCGTTCTTCACCTGTTTCTGCTGCATGACGTTGTTATGGTCATTTTTATATTCATCATCATATCCTCAAATGTATGTTCATGTGTACAATTTGTCATGTTTTAATACATGACGACTCCATTACTCTTTACACTTTTGAACAGCTGAATCATGATTAAACAGTACAGATCGTATTATTCTCAGTGCAGCACAGTCTCTGCCAAGCCAGAATCTCTGCTCACATGCAGACATACACTGACGCACACACTTATCAAGACAGATAAAGACTGGAGCAGAACCTTCTCATAACATCTTCATCATCCTCCAACAATTCCACTATGGGCATCTGACTCCCTCCCTTTTGTCTCTCACTGTTGGGACCTTTTCTTATCTGTATAAAAAGCTTAAGCTGAAACTGTTAGAGGGCGCGGCACTTCCTTCGGACGTCCGCCTGGACGGACGCTAATTTTGTTCCATCTTGTACCTTTTTTCTTAGTTTAGAATAAACAATTTTTTATATAAAATCATCAATGCTTCTCCTGGACTCCATCATTCAACCAGTGCAATGAATCATGTCTTCAAATGAGGTCAACCGCAAAATTCAGCCGTAACAATTGGCGTCACGAACAGGATCCATCTTCTGCTCTGTGGGCGTCGACCGTGGACCAGCACTGGGTCGACACACTTGAAGCCCCGGGGCTGGCCCGCGGTGGTCCGCCCTCGGACAGAGACTGGAGCACGAACCATCGGTTGAACCTCAAACACCAATTCGGACTAAGGTAAAGCTGCCTTTATAAACATATATATATAAATTTTCATTTACATATATATTCGCTCTGTGTTGATTTTTTTTGGAACCAGTCAAGCATTGTATTGATTTTCAGCTTTGAGCTTTGATTTTGATCCTCAGCTGTTCTGTGTTTTGACAGTGAATAGAATGCCATGAGAAGGGCTCAAATGGTTGAGGTTCTATGCTTTTTAATGCTGTAGGTTCCCTCTGGTTTTCTTCGGGCTCGGATATTTTGTTTAGGCATAAAATACGGCTGGTCATTATTTACTTTGTTTTGTTCGGACACCCACAGCCTGTGAGGTCCTGACCATAGATAGACGGGCAACCAAAGTTTCCAAAACATCCCAGCGGTGCCATGATCTGAGTTCACCTCTGTACCGAAAGATTAAAACCCCGAATCTAACCTAAATTGTGTTTCTGTGAATCAAACAGATGAACAACCCAATAAACAAATAATATATGCATACGCATATACAATCTTGGTATGATGTGAACTCAGATCATGCTTTCAGGCGAGTTTTACTTTTTTTTATCTTTGTTTTTATTTTGTTTAAACGTGGAATCAGATTTCTCCCTTTGGCTTGGCTTTAATGCTTTCATTTGGACGAGTGTCAGCTTTTGACTTCTGTGCGCCTTGGTTTTCTCTCAAACACACACACACACACACACACACACACACACACACACACACACACACACACACACACACACACACACACACACACAAGAGAGAGAGGGAAGCGCGCGCACGCACACGCACAGGCACGCGCACGCAAAGAGAGAGAGAGAACCACACCCATGAGCAACACACACTCAAACAAGAGAGAGGTGGCGCCCCTCACTGGCCAGTTTAGTGCACTACACACTTGTGACACAACATTGTGATTTCTCACTTCTCCTCTGCCTACAGAATAGTGCCATTACACACAGACACTATTTTTATTTTTATTTTAAATTTTATTTTTGATTTCATGTTTGATGGGTTCACTCTAAAATGAATATGAGCAACACACACTCAAACACACACACAGATGAATACAGTATTTCATTTTATTTTATTTTAATATTACTGTTACCATCATTATCATTTTTTATTATTTAAATTGTTAGTTTCTGTTGGCTTTGTGGTTGCCCCCCCTGAAGAAACGACATCTTCAATGAAAGAATGAAATCACCTTCAACTCTTACGCTAATGAAATGTCAACATCATTCAAAGGACCAAGCATCAGAAGGAAATGGACAATCAAAGGTCTGTGACCTTTCAGGACTCAAGGACTCAACTCCCATTCAGCAAAGCAATGCTGAAATAACTCGCTCAGTCCCAAGTCAACTCTTCATCGTCTATGAATGGGCCGCATGCTGGGATTAACACATCCTGCCTCATCATCAAAGACTGAGAACCTGTGGGCGTCGGAGTGGACACTCCCCCACCAATGAGTTGCGAGTTAAACGCCACGACTACTGCCTGAACGATGGGCAGCAACTGCAGACTGGTCACACGTCTGATGGAATATCTTCACCAAAAAAGACACTGTTTCAAAAGCCACAAGGATACCAAGCCACAAGAAGTCCACCACAGCCTTTGGTGGTAGTGCTAAATCACTTTAGCCTTGAACTTTGGCATGGAGGGGGACAACTAGCAAATAGCCAACAAGCTTCTCCTTCGCACAATACTAACCCCTCTATCTTCTGACTGTGCAGTAGATTATTTTGTTTTCATTTATTCTCTCACACGCAGACAGACCAGACATACAGTCACACACCCACATTCATAACTATGAGAAACACAGGACCACCAGAACTTCACACAGAACCCTTCTGTTTGCCACATGAGATCAAGTGTGCCCATCATTTATCTTTGCTTTTATTCATTATGTTGCTCATTTATTTACACTGCTGTTGCCTTTATGAGAAAAGAACAAACAAAGGGGAAGAAAATAGTGTTACTGATAAGGTTGTTTTTTTGTTTGCTTTTCTTTCATTTATTTTCTTGATTGAGGGGAGGCCCCCCACAATGCAAGATATGGTTACATCCGCTGAAGAAAGAGCCCTCTGTTGCCTCAGCTTTTGGAGCTGAAGTTTTAATTTTTATTGGCCATGATTTTTTTGAGCTCACACGTTTTTCTCCTTTGTTATTTCTGAACGATTCTTCTTTTTCTCTTTTGTTTTTACTCAATTTCAGGAAAATTGAGACAGAGATTGAGGACTGCAGCCTCAACCAAGTTTACATTTTGACATTTTTTGACCGATACCCTCGTAAACAATCTGTACCTTACCCTTTTTGAAGCTGCTTGCGACAGACAGCCTAGTTCAACATTCATTGTTTTCATTTTGCGCGCCTCCCCCTTACCGCGTCGGACTGTCTGGCCGGCCCAAAGCCACTCGACAGCAGGGGGGGGGGGTACCAAATTTTTCCTGAGAAAAAAAAAATGTCCCATTAGTTGCTATGAGTACATAGGCAATTACTTTTCAAACAAGAAGTCCTGGTTTAATGTGCAGAAAAAGGATAAACCTTGCTAGGGAAAGCGCTCTTTGGGGGATAGCGGTCCACCTGATTTGATACATGCTTGGTAACCGAATACCGTTCTGAACAAATTTCTACGTTCCCTTAGAGTGAGGGTTATTAGAGGTTGCGTGCTCCGTTCAATCTTAGAGGTGCCCAATAAAAGTCCTGACAGTTGTGCGAAATTTTCCTTCGGTTTGGTACCGGAGGTTGTTTTCCTTCAGTTTGGTACTGTTGTGAATTATTCTCCCAAACTCTTATTTTCAAGAGCGGTGGTTGAGCCCTGCTGATTCAGAGATTCTTTTTTACATTTCTGGAGACGGACGGCGGGTGAATTTCCCGCGGTTTGGTACCGCGGTTGAGTTTGTGTTTTCCTTCGGTTTGGTACCGGGGATGTTTTCCTTCAGTTTGGTACTGTTGAATTATTCTCCCAAACTCTTATTTTCAAGAGCGGTGGTTGAGCCCTGCTGATTCAGAGATTCTTTTTTACATTTCTGGAGACGGACGGCGGGTGAATTTCCCGCGGTTTGGCACCGCGGTTGAGTTTGTTGAGTTAGACACGGCTGTGCTATTCCTGCCTGATCAGCAGATGAGCAGACTGTCAGTACCACAGGCGATAATCTAAGACTCCGCCAAGGCGGAAGTAAAAAGGAGCGTACCTCTTAGTAATCAGACGATACCAGTAAAAAGCAATTAATTAACACTAAAAGGTTGCCAAGCATGGGGGGGCAATAAGAGCTCATTGACCCCGAGAGACGAGGTGGACTGGCTATCGCCATTGGTGAGTTAGATGAGACCTATATTCTACTTAGACACTATGCAACAAAACCTTGTGAATGCATGGACGTGAAAATTGAGGCATGAACGTGTGCGGTGCATGAGTGACTGAATGATGACACGTTACGTATGCCTGAGAGAACCGCGTTGTGAGTGCGAATGTGCCGTGGACGTGTCATTGAGTGATTGACCGATGAATGGCTGTTTGACTACACATGTTCCTCTGTTTCACCTTCCTTTCCTCCTGGGTTTTGATGCACTAGATCTTCTCCCTGTTTTTGCCAATTATGTAGTGGGGTGTTCAGAAAACACTGCTGCTTGTTAAAAGAACTATGGTTTTAGGCCTTGGGCCTTCTAAAAAGTTTACCAGGTTTTAAAGGTTTTTTTCTGGGTGTTTAAAAACACCAAACGACGTTTTTTATATATGATACCACTTTCAGTGGATTGACTGGCTTTGACCTTGACTGACCTTACTGTTCATGTTCAGTGTCCATGTTTTTTTTGTTATTTTATGTGTATACTCGTTGTGGTGTGCACTTGTCTACGTCTTCGTCTTAGTTGTTGTTATTATGTAGCTTTTTCCAAAATACAGGTCGCTGGCTGTATACTCAAAGGAGACGAATCAGATCCAACTAAAGAAAAGAGATATTTTAAATTATTCATTTAAGTCTTAATGTTTTCCTCTCTTTCTGTTTCTGAGTGTTTCCTAACAGACAATGCCACCGCCTTCTCGACTCCGATCCTGCCTCCCCCAGCCGCCATGCCTGGTCACTGCTCTTATGATGAAGGATGAGAATTAAAGGGAAGTATTGTCCATAACTGTAACTGGGAAACAAAGGGGAAATAGATTGAAATAGACACGTGACAATATGACATATTGTGGATGTTCTAACATAATATCTATTCCAGAGACTACAGAGACTTCCAATCCAACTGCGAAAGTGGGGACAGATCTTCAAATTTCCAAAAGGAGCGTACAGTTGACCCAGGCTTTGACCTTTTAAGGCTGAGGAGGAGGAGGTCGAGGAGGCTGGAGGGCACAAAGGCAGGTAGACACAAGAGAGAGGAAAACGGAGACACATCCAAAATGATCAGATAAGTGATTTTCCAATGATATTTATCATATGGTTTTAAGAATCCAAATGTATTCTTATGTAAAAAAGGGAAGGGAGGGACCAACGTCCCTCTGATTTTTGATTTATATTTTATCATAGGAAAATATACCTCAAACCCTCCAACCATTTTCTCCTTGTTCCAACAGCACTTAGCGTGCAAGACCTTAAAACACCTTCACTGGGTTTAGACACGTTTAAGGGAAAAATTAAGTGTTCTCAACATTGGGTTGGTGGCCCAATCTGGGTCGCCTGAGATTTAAAAAGGGTCCTCCTGAAACTCTTGATAATTGATTGAAATAAGAGATAGTTTAAAGTTAAGTAACTTCCAAGTATTTAAGGAAGCTCTCCAAACCGTGCTGGGGCTCGTCACCCCTACGAATGGGATAAATACAGAGAGCAAAAGACAATATGATTGTTCGACTCAACTTAACTTTAATTCTGTCTAACCTTAAAGGGCCAATAATCTTGCTAAACTCTGGTTCAGACACAGAATAGGAGACACTTTTGCCACCAATTGACCTTCAAAATTAAGTAAATTACATCTCAAATAATAATTATGAGGGAAATGAATGAAATAAATGAACTGACAAATTCAGCTCTATAAAAGAATTAGGCTATGTAAATAGGTGTGGAGTGTTAACATTATTCAGAATAAATAAAGGATAGAACAAGATTTCTCCTTCACAAATAAGAGATAGCAACGAAAAATGAAACAAACAATTTAAATAAATAAATAACATTATTTATTTATTTGGTTAAACTCATTTAGCTTTCTCACATCTCCATGTCTCCCAATTGTATGTATTCATCTTGAGAAGACATGTAATCACACTCCACACTTCTCCGTCCGACTTGCATGTCCTTCTCCGTCCGACTTGCATGCCCTTGTAAACAGTGGTTCTCAAATTGTTGCTTCTCACCAGGTAAGTAGATGTACCACAGATAATCACTGCAACTCCAGCTATGCTTCTCCTTACTCCAGGAAAAGAAAATCGAATTAATACTTCCTGCTTTTCTTTCAGCCTCATATTTTCCCACTCGCGTGCGAATGGGCTACAGAGCTAGCATGGCTAAAAGCTCACTAACCCACACCTAACCATTGTGTGATTGTGCAGCAGCACCTTTTAGGATCTGAAAAGCTCTCAGATCCTGACCTCTGACCTGTCTCTGCCTTCCTGGCCATACTAACTATTCATTTAGTTAGTTAACTAAACCTAACACCCCTAAACTTTTATTCTATTCTGTTCTGTTCTGTTCTGTTCCGTTCCGTTCCGTTCCGTTCCGTTCCGTTCCGTTCCGTTCCGTTCCGTTCCGTTCCGTTCCGTTTCGTTTCGTTTCGTTTCGTTTCGTTTCGTTTTGTTCTGTTTTGTTCCCCCCCCCCCCCCCCCCCCCCCCCCTTTTTTCTGTCCAGGTACCAGCTAAAGCCTACCAGGTACCAGGTACCAGCTAAAGCCTCAGTAGTGGGATCGCGCCTGTGTTCAGGTACCAGCCAATCCCAAGAGTTCTGTTTCGGTGTTTTTCCCCCTCTTCTGTTCAGGTACCTTCCGATCCCAAGAGAGGTTGCCAGGTGTGTGGAGACTACCCTTCCTCAGACAACAACCAATCATCTATAACGCCGACCGGAAACGAACGACCCACACGGCAGTGAAGGTCGCGGAGCAGGCAACATGGATCCAAGATGATTGCCGACACCAGCTGATGCTGAGACGGAGGCTGACCGAACAATGAAGGGGGAACCGACAAGGCCACTGAGACACACACAAGAAAACGCTCTAGAACAAGGGCCTAGCTTTGTTTATAAGCCACACCAAATGCTCATAGCTAGGTTGAGGGAGGACAACCTCACACCTAGCTGCAGGAATACAGTCATAAACCCTTCTGCTACGATTGAGGAAAATACTCAAGGTTCTTCACTCATGATGCCGCCAATCAAGTGCGGTGATTCTAACCATGGCTATTGGTTACCCCAGTTACCACTGAACTCAGCCGATGAAGACGAGTGATGTCCTTGATGCAAATGATGATTTTTGCTTATCTAGATGTAACAAAGGATGATTTTTGATGATTCATGCCATTGATAATAATGATGAAGTTTTTTTTAAGGTTTATTTCCACATTTTTCTTGATATATCTGTGCCTCACAAAAGAAGAATATATCCAATGTATGACAATAACGATGCTAATGGTTAACCCTGACAGACAGCAAAGGTGGAATATAATAATTTTGTTTCTTGATTTGGTCGTTGAGGCGACCAAAAGTGGGGAATGTTATGGTCATTTTTATATTCATCATCATATCCTCAAATGTATGTTCATGTGTACAATTTGTCATGTTTTAATACATGACGACTCCATTACTCTTTACACTTTTGAACAGCTGAATCATGATTAAACAGTACAGATCGTATTATTCTCAGTGCAGCACAGTCTCTGCCAAGCCAGAATCTCTGCTCACATGCAGACATACACTGACGCACACACTTATCAAGACAGATAAAGACTGGAGCAGAACCTTCTCATAACATCTTCATCATCCTCCAACAATTCCACTATGGGCATCTGACTCCCTCCCTTTTGTCTCTCACTGTTGGGACCTTTTCTTATCTGTATAAAAAGCTTAAGCTGAAACTGTTAGAGGGCGCGGCACTTCCTTCGGACGTCCGCCTGGACGGACGCTAATTTTGTTCCATCTTGTACCTTTTTTCTTAGTTTAGAATAAACAATTTTTTATATAAAATCATCAATGCTTCTCCTGGACTCCATCATTCAACCAGAGCAATGAATCATGTCTTCAAATGAGGTCAACCGTAAATTCAGCCGTAACAACGTCTTGCATTGTGCGTAGCGTTGCTTGCCAGCCGATTATTTCGTTCTTCACCTGTTTCTGCTGCATGACGTCTTGCATTGTGCGTAGCGTTGCTTGCCAGCCGATTATTTCGTTCTTCACCTGTTTCTGCTGCACAACGTGTTGCCTCGCACGGCGGGCATTTCGGACTTCAGGTCATCACGTGCCTGGCACCTTGCCTCACGTTTCCGCTCTTTTTCTACGCGTCAATTTTTGGCAAGATACAACCAAACGTGATTTGCGAATAGTAATAGTAGTAATAGCAATGCGTGCGGCTCAGATGCTCCTCCCACCTCACAAGTTTCTTTCGGTTTAACTCGCGTTTAGTTTAAAATAAAATTTTTGAAATTTAATCACCAAAAAAGTAAAAAATAATGGATTATGAGTAGCGTGAGGTTTGAGAGAACTGTTAGCTAGCTTCCCCCCACCTCCTACTCAGTGAGCGAGCGTTAGAGTGCATTAGAGACTGAGTGTGAGAGAGTGAATGTTAAATGCATAAAGCTTAGAAGAAACGAAGGTCCGCAACACTGCGTAGTTAGCTCCCAATTTCAGTTTTTAATAAACACCAAAAAACGTGACGTTTCGGGCTGACCGCCCTTCATCAGACATGAGTTGCAGCTTTCGGCACACCTGTTTATATAGTGTACATGATTGGACAGGGTGGTCACATGATACATGTCAGCGTAGGTGAGTGGACATTTGCCTCACATATATTCACAGTTGCCACGTGTACCACGTGTACAACTATATACACTATATAAATATATACAAAAATATATATACTACTATGTACAAATATATATTTGAAAAATAGACTATATATTTAAAAAACTTTTTGCATTATTTATAAATATAACATTCTTAGGATATAATTTTATATGTATGCGACCGTGGCTCAGGTGGTAGTGGGTCGTCTTCTGATCGAGAGGTTGGGGGTTCGATCCCAGTACCTGTCTATGTGTCGAAGTATCCTTGGGCAAGACACTGAACCCTAAGTTGCTCCCAGTGGTTGACTAGCGCCTTGCATGGCAGTCCTGTCCCATTGGTGTGTTAATGTGAGAGTGATTGGGTGAATGAGCTGATATGTAAAGTGCTTTGAGACTGCTTCAGTGTGGTGATAAAGCGCTATATAAATCAAGTCCATTTACCATTTACTTTGTATTCAAGTTAAACTCGTCGGTCACTGATGGTTTTCCCTTCTGTGGGTGTAGAGAGACGGTTTTTCAGAGTGTCCTCAACTTTCCCCTTTATTCACCCTGTTTTTAGATAGCACAGTTAAATTTGTTGAGGTGGTGGAGAAGGGAGTGGTCATCCGTGACACCTTCACTGCTGTCTCCCCTCTCGTTAACCCAGCCATGAAAATAATGATTTCTTTCATTAAAAATGAATTGCTGGGAAAAGAGCTGTCCAGATACAGACAGCTCGTGTCACCGATAAAAATGGTTTCTCTCGGGTGTAAGTCTACGAAACTGAAGCACGTTGTGTGTCATAGAAGATAGGTCTACATGATCCTTAAAGAAAGAAACACCGACCTGAACCTGTCTTTCTCGTTTAAAGTGGATGGTTTCAATTACATGTTTTTTGCCTCCTCAGAGACGATGACATGTTTTGGTTGTGAAGTGGAATCCGGCAGGAGCGGATCAGGTGCTGCCGCGGCGGCTCCGGGCGGGGATCAGCCCGCTGCTGTGAGGCCGAATTTCTTTCTTGCTCCGGTGGAGCCCTCTGTTGCTGGGGCTCCTCACGCAGCACCGGTCCCCGTGGTTTCTGTGGTGTCTTGTGAGAAAAAAAGTGAAGCCATGATGGCAGATGTGAATGAACAGTGTGACTTTCAGGAAATGATGGAGGAGGATATGTTTGATGATGATCTCCTCAAAGTGTCTCAGAAAAGAAAAATTCTCTCATCAGAAAAAAAGAGTAATAAAACAAAGAAAATGAGTGTAGATATGACCACTGACTCAGGAGGACTCTCAGTCTGTCTACTCTGCAGAACAAAAAAAAACTTTCCTTGGGCAGACTAAAAGCGCCAGGCTGCCTAGCGTGGAGGATTTTTTCCCTATTCGTTAGGTCAGCCAGGAAGAGTAGTGGAGGGGAAGAGGTTTTAACAGCGCCGGAGATATACAGACTGAAAAAATTAGTTCTAAGGGTGAATAATCAGATCGTCAATGATGAAGATGATTCTTTGAATTTTTTTGCCTTTTACTGACTACTCTTCTTACTGTTGTTTCATTTTTATCCATGTGTGACTTTAATATCAGAACCTTAAACCTGAACGGGGCCAGGTCTGATTTTAAACAAGCTGCTCTTTTTAAACTGATGGAGATTCGGAGAATTGATGTCTTGTTTGTCCAAGAAACTCACAGCACCACAGACAATGAAAGTGACTAAAAGAGGGCTTTTAAAGGGGAGGTGATTTTAAGCCACGGGTCCAGTCTGAGTGGAGGGGTGGGTATTTTATTTGCTCAGCATTTTCTACCTTTTTCTTTTACTGTTGATGAAGTCATTCCAGGTATTTTATTGAAGGTTAAAGCTGTCTTTGAAAATATGAAAGTTGTGTTTTTAAATGTCTATTCTCCCACAAACATTTTTTGTGACTGTGTTAAGAACTGTGAGGATGATGGTTTTATGTTTTTAGGGGGTGATTTTAACTGCACAGAAAATCCAACCCTAGACAAGAACCATCCTGAGCCAACACCCCCCTTCGTCTCACACACTCAGACAGCTGATGGAGAATCAGGAACTGAGTGAGGTGTGGAGGTTTTTTAACAGTCTGGACAGACAGTACACCTGGAGCCACAGCAGAGAGGGGGTTTTATCTCTGGCCAGACTGGACCGCTTTTATTGTTTTAAACACCATTTAAATATTTTCAAGAGATGTTTTATTCAGCCTGTGAGTTTTAGTGATCATTTGTCTCCTGTCGTGTTTTTATTAAAAATATCAGTTTGACGAGCGCCTATTGGCATTTTAGCACGACCTTGTTACATGACCAAGCTTTTAGAACTGATTTTAAGTTTTTTTTGGGAATCCCACAGGGAGAGCAGATCTGGCTTCTCTAGCATGCAACAGTGGTGGGATTTTGGTAAAACCCAGATAAAACAGCTCTGTCAGCAGTGTCATTTGCAGTGTCACTACGGGTTTAACCCGGTCGATGAAGGATCTGGAGATGCAGGTAGTGGAGCTGCAGACTTTAGCGGACTCCACAGCAAATCAAGGGCTTTTAGACTCCCTCAAGTCAAAAAAGTCAGCCATAGCCAACCTGCTGGACGTCTCAGCACAGGGGGCTCTGGTCAGGTCTAGGTTTATGAACATCACACAGATGGATGCCACATCTCGCTTCTTCTTTGGGCTGGAGCAAAAAAATGGACAAAGGAAGACCATCCACTCCTTGCGAACGGGTAGCGGCTCCGAAGTCTCAGACTCATCTGAGATTAGGAAGCATGCTGCCGCTTTTTACAAGAACCTGTTTAATAGTGTCATGACCGAAAGAACAAGATCACGGGTACAAGCGGCCGAAATGAGTTTCCTCCGTAGGGTGGCTGGGCTCTCCCTTAGAGATAGGGTGAGAAGCTCAGTCATTCGGGAGGGGCTCAAAGTAGAGTCGCTGCTCCTCCGCATCGAGAAGAGCCAGATGAGGTGGCTCGGGCACCTAATTAGGATGCCCCCTGAACGCCTCCCTAGTGAGGCGTTCAGGGCACGTCCCTCCGGAAGGAGGCCCCGGGGAAGACCCAGGACACACTGGAGAGACTGTGTCACTCGGCTGGCCTGGGAACGTCTCGGGGTCCCCCCGGAAGAGCTGGAGGAAGTGGCCGGGGAGAGGGAAGTCTGGGCCTCCCTGCAGGCGAGGGATGCTGCCCCCGCGACCCGGAAACGGCTAAGCGGGAGAAGATGGATGGATGGATGGATGTTTAATAGTGAGTGGACACACAATCCGGATGTGCACAGCAGCTTCCTCAGCGGTCTCCCTCAAGTCAACGAGGCTGACAACAGCGAGCTGGCATCAGAGGTGACGCTGCTCGAGCTTCACGCTGTCACCATGAGCCTGCAGAGCGCCAGAGCTCCAGGCATGGACGGCCTTCCTGCTGACTTTTACAAGTCTTTCTGGTCCATAATAGGACCAGATATGCTGGAGGTGATTAATGAAAGTATAAAGATCAGCAGACTGCCTCTAAGCTGCAGGAGGGCTGCCATAACCCTACTGCCTAAAAAGGGAGACCTGCAAGAACTGAAAAGCTGGAGGCCGGTCTCATTGCTGTCCTGTCTAAATCCTGTCTAAAGCTCTGGCCCTTAGACTGAGGAGGTGATGGCATCCATCATCCACTCTGACCAGACCTACTGTGTGCCTGGCAGGCTCATCGGTGACAATGTCACTTTAATTCGAGACATTTTGTAGCTCTCCAGGTCATTGGGTGTTGAAACTGGTCTGATTGTGATAGACCAGGAACAGGCTTTTGACCGGGTTGAACATCAGTACCTGTGGCAGACTCTGGCTGCTTTTGGGCTATGAAAGCCATGGTCCGGGTTCTCTACAGTGACATTGCGAGTGTTCTGAAAATTAACGGCAGGCTGAGCGCACCATTTGAGATCAAGAGAGGGGTGAGGCAGGGCTGCTCTCTCCCTGGGATGTTGTATTCAATAGTCATTGAGCCTCTGCTCCACAGCCTTAGGGCTAAACTTACAGGTGTGTGTTTTCCCCAATGTCCTGTGTCTTTTAAACTGTCTGTGCATGCTGACGATCTCATTGTTTTAGTTAATTCACAAAGAGATATTGACATTTTAACTGACACTGTGAAAAATTTTGGTTCTTTTTCATCTGCTAGAGTGAACTGGGGGAAAGCGAGGCTCTGATGAAAAGTGTTTTTAGAGTGTTTTAGAGTGTGGAACCTGCTGAAGAAGGAGAGAAGGGGGCAGGTGAACTCTCTGTATTGGATCCTCCAAGAGCCGGTCCTGTGGGGGACCTGTCTGGACCTTCCCAGCTGGGCAGGCCAGAGTCTGGCCTCGAGACTGCAGACTGCAGGGGTTGTTACTCTGGGGCAGGTAGTGGAGCTGGCTGGACCCCGGATGGATGACCCCTCTGGACTCGCTGCTGGGACTGACGTCAGTAAAAGTCACAAAACAGCTCTTGGAACATTGGAGACAGAGACTCACGGGACACGACGCCTGCTTTTAAACTCCACTTTTATTCGGACGGTGACTGATCAAGACCCTTTTCCTGCCATTTCCGGGCACCAGATTTTAAAGACTGTTCTCGTCCTTTAATGGAACATATACACCCTGTACCACTGGATGGGACCACGAGGAAAACTTTTTACAGACTAATGGTGAAAACAATTAACAAAACGAGACTAGACAAAAGAGCTGACACCCCATGGAGGAAACATCTGCAGCTGGCTCCTGCAGCCAGACCTGAGTGGAGGTCCTTCACTCTCCAAGAGGCATGCAGACATTCACTGGAGAGTCCTCCATAGAATCATCGCAGTGAACTCCTTTGTGTCCACAATCAACCCAGCAGACCAAAGAGAGACTGTGTTTCACTGTTTTTTATCATTGTCTTCGTCTTTTACTGTTGTTTCTGTTTTTAGAAACTGTTTTTACCAAATGTGGAGAGGTTTTTACCAAGAAGTCTTTTATCCTGGGTTTTAAGTACACACGCCGACACAAGAACAAATGCCAGCTTTTAAACTTTGTTTTAGGGCAGGCCAAGATGGCGGTGTATTTTAGCCGGAGGAGGAAGGTGGAGGATGGTTTTATTGCTGAACCTGTCACTGTGTGTGTTAATGATGAAGTCACCAATTTTGGCGCAATTTTGATCAATGTCAAAATCAATGATTTTGACATTGATATAACTGACTTTCAACGGCATCCTCTTGATGCTAATTCCCTCAGTTGGGGAATTATACGAAAAGGTTAAGTTACTTTTGTTACGTTTCTACTTAACCACCAAGAAGAGAGAGGCAATTCTAAATGAGACAAGTGAGGCAACTGTGGAAGAGCAAGAAAGGTCACACGACGAACCTGATGTCCATCACCATTCTCCAGACGCATTGGACGTTGTGTTTGTTGAACGCAGCACATTTTTGGGAAATACGTATGAGAGTAATTCCCATGCTTATGCCAATGTCAACCTAACTGGTTCATTTATTCATGTGGAAGTTTGAGATGATAGTGGATCCATAATCTGCATAATCCATCCCAGAGAAAATCTCTCTGGGATGGATTATGAAGGTATTCTTGATAATCCGTGTATCATTCGTTCATTCATTTTTCATTATGTAACAAAAACATAAAAAACATTTAACATTTGTTTCCAAAACCAAAATTAAAAAACGGAAAACGTCTTGTTTTTCAAATTCAAGCTCTTTTGCTTCCGTACAGAAAAACGAACACCTTTATCCGTATTCGGACTCGAGGCGATGTCCACGGTATTCAACTGATGCCAATTTTGGCCGATTCGAGCACTTTTAAAAAATCGATGGGAGCAGCTAGCAGCCTTATTGAAGAAAGGCAGTCCCCTCGCTTCCACCCCTGGTGAATGAAAACACCAACTACCTAGGTCTCCAGCGGGCGGATTCGGACTCTACCCAGGAATGATGCACGTATCTGAGCACTTCAATAAAACCGATGGGAGAAGCAGTGTTAAAGAGACAGACCTCCACTGCTTACACACTCCTCTCCCCAAGCTTTCAACTTTTGATTGTTATGTATTTACTTTATTGTTGTCGTCTTTTTCTGACTTGTGTAGTTGTTTTAACAACTGTATAGTGTTTTAGAGTTTTTGAAAAGCGCTTGTAAATAAAATGTATTCTTATTATTATTATTGATGGTGTAGGGGAACAAAGGGTAATTAATATTCAAGAATATTAATTATTAATTTTAATATGTTTGTTGCCAGAGGTGCCATCTAGAATTGAGTTTTGAAGTGTCCTCGATCACTTTATTTTAATTAATTGTTACAGTTCCATGTTTTTGTAGTGGGTTCTTGGCGTCCGAATAGAGGTTTAATAAAAGTTTAAATGTCAATAAAAACATAGCGTTTACAATATGTACATGTTTATTTCACAGGCTATTAACATGATGATAAATTAGGCAGTTTCACAATTCTTCACAGTTATTTTGACTCATTGGTATCACACAAAATATACATTTTAAACACAAATGTATGGTATATACACATTCTGAGTGTTTTAGATGTTCACGTGAAAGGGGTTTTCTAAGGCTCTGACGAGGAGGAGGAAGAAGGAAAATGGAAAGTTTAAGTAATGAAATTAATGAAACTTTACCAAAATTATATTATGGACTATGAATCTAGAATTTTCGATTGAGAGAATTTGTTAAGTTATAAACCACAATTCTGCCAGAATTGTGCGTGCATGCAGTTTACTCTCCTTTGAACAGGCGTGATGACGACAGCTCCTTCTGCGTAACCAGCAGTGTGTGGGGAAAAAGCTTTTCCGAGGATGTTTTCCAATCATTCACTGTACGGGCCCGCAGGGATACTGTCGGCCTGGGTGGGTTCTGGTTCTCCTTCTCACACGGCACCACTCCTGGGCGTCAATGGGTAGTTTAACCAACAAGTTCTCAAATCAAATATGCTAGAGTTTGTTTAATGGTTACTTATGGGAAGCTATAAAAATCAACTGGCTCCAAAAATGGGAAAAAGCTGCCTGGCTAATTTAAAAAATGGAGACAAAACTTAAAGTTAGTCAGGAATTGGCATGCAGCCACTTCCTGGCTTGCAACCACTTCCTGACTGGAGATAAGTTTAAATAATTTCTCAAAATTGATTGAATTATTTCTAGCTTTCAGCATAACAAAAGAAGACAAAAACACTTTCATCAATAATCACGTAATATGAAGAGTTATAAACATTTCCTTTGAAAGATGAAGTGAGTGTCAGCAATGGGGCCTGCAGGTCGTCGGCAGGGGGTCTGCAGGATGAGGGCAGGATGAAGAATGGCTGGGGTTTGAAGAAATTTTCGGTGTCTGTTTTTGAGTCATAAAAGTGTGATAAAATTCCAAATGTGAGACAGTGTTTTTCCGCCTTTTGGACATCGACCAGGGTTCCTACAATGGGACAAGTGAAATTTCCGACTGTGAAAAGGAAACTGTATGTTCTCACTTTGAAAAGGTAAATTTACAAGGTACACCATTCACTAACCAGGTCCATGATTATTTTTTATTAAGCTATTATTTTAATTTAATTTACAAATTTGAAAGAAGTGCACAAGGTGAACAAGTCCATAAGTAAACTGGAGTAATGCCATCAGCTGGAACAGTTTGAAAAGTCAGGAAAGAAAAAACGAATTTTTAGCTCATGTGCAGCTTTAGCTTTAGCAGCTAACTCGGTCTTTCTGCCCCAGAGACCGATACTGCGTTCATGCAAATAATCTTTCAAGGAATCAACACTACAACAGGAAAAATAATCTAAATCGCTGTCAGACTCGCTTCCTACACCGTCAGCCATGACGAGTATATCCCTCTTGACCTTTGACCTAATGCGGAAGTAATGAGCCAGTGCGAGTGTATGAAAAGGCTTATTCTGTCACACTGCCGTTAGCATAGCTGTTAGCGTCGGATGAGAGTACATTTTTGGGTCACGTACCTTGGCCAATCGGTAATGGAGAAAATGGATAAAGGTGTTCGTTTTTCGTTTTCTGTACGGAAGCAAAAGAGCTTGAATTTGAAAAACAAGGTGTTTTCTGTGTTGGTTTTGGAAACAAACATCAAATAATGAGTGTTTTTTTTTTTTTCATTTTTCTTGTTTTTGTTATATAATGAAAAACGAATGAATGAATGATACACGGATTCTTGATGATACCCTTCCACTCACTGAAGAACTGCAACATGAACCATTCAGTCAGAGAGAAAAAGTGAAGAAACTTGTTGTGCTTCACCATGGGCAGATAATTAAAGAACTTATTCAAGTGTTTACTGAGGAAAACATTATTGAAAGTGTGAAATGTGGAAACATCTGGCTGTCAATGGTATGGAAAGTGACATCTACTTCAAAGTTGTTCTTCCTGATGGAAAGCTTGAAAAGTCTATTGATGATGGAGGTGTTTTGAGGGATGTGTTATCAGAGTTCTGGATCAATTTCTATGTTCAGTGTATGATGGGAAACGAGTTCCTCTACCGACTTTGGTAAAGCTGAATGGGAAAGCATTGGCCGGATAATTTATTCGGCTGGCAAAAAGAGAAACATCTACCAATAAAGCTTGCACCAGTACTACTTGAGCAAGCTGTTCTTGGTATTGTGGAGAGTGATGTGGATAGCTTTCTCAAGTGTGTGTCTGAGTCTGAACAAATCATTTTTTAATCTTGCCATACAAATTTTGATGGTGTTGACCAAGAAGAATTGTTGGAAATATTTGATATTCACAGCTGCCACAGGCTTCCAACAGCTGTTAACTTTGAGCACATTTTAAGGGAATTGACTCATCAAAAACATATTCAGGAGCCATCTTTTGTAATTGAACAGTGGAGTAATATGCTTGCACCAGTACGATCAGAGTTGAAAGGGATTAGAGCTGCCTATGATGCACTCCAGCCAATCACTCATAAAATTCCTTACTTACCCAAGTGCCCAGAATGCACAGGAGAAACAGATTGTCAAGTATGTGAAAGCTTATTTTCGATAGTCCGACACCCAACATCTCTCTTAATTCCTGCGATTTTGCACATTTGTTCACTGAAAAGACCACCAGTGTCACTTTCACACAACTAGAGGGCTTTCAAAGACGGCCTGTTGCTCATACGTGTGGCTGTTTCTTGGAGTTGCCTGTAAACTATGACAGCTACCCAGAGCCAGTATAATGATGACCAATAAAATTGTAAACTGAGTGAAAGACAAAACATATTCAAAAAAGGTTTAAATCCTTCTTTTCTCTTTTGTTAGTTTAAATCTGAATGGGTTTTATAGACAACATACTACATACATTTATATCTCATAATTATGACATTGTTTCTCATAATTATGACTTTCTTTCTCACAAATATGACTTTTTGTGGTGATTTTTTTTTTTTTATTGGTGGAAACGGGCTTCCATAGTTAGCAGCAGCAAACATTCACTTCAAAGGAAAGAAGTGAATGTTTATTAAAAGATTCTAAAACCGCACTTGCAGAAGAGCATGCAACGCAACGCAGGTTGTATTATGCACACACGTACTAACACTTATTTACATCCGCATCCCGCCACACTGTAGGATCACTAAAATTACCCGTACTCACGCCAGCTAAAACTAGTAAAGATGAGCTATAAACGCAAACGCTGGAGAGAGAATCACTATGACTTTAGCATCCTGTATCATCAACGGGATCAATCAATGTTATAACTAACTTTAGTGCACTTTGTTAGTGACACAACATACGCTGGTGCCTGGCTTTTTTTAGGCCTCTGATTCTCTGATTATATTAATCACATCGTCAAGATACAAGGATAAGTTTAAGTCAAGGAGCTTTAATTTCCAGTATCACTGAAAAATCCAGTATAAGATAAAAGAAAGATCCTTCCTCCTTTGTAGTAGTCCATGTGCCCAGCCCAGTGTTGTGCCAAAGCCGTACATCGGTAGACTGCTGCAGTTCATATTTCATAATTATGACTTTCAACCTCATAATTATGACTTTCTTTCTCATAAGTAGGACTTTACTAACTCAAAATTCTGACTTTCTATCTCATAATTGTGACTTTACTAACTCATAATTATGACTTTCTTTCTCATAATTATGACTTCCCTTGGGGAAATTTAATTTAATTTTTTTTTTTTGTGGCGGAAAACGGGCTTCCATAATATAGCAGGTTAGTTTTACCCTACTGATGATGTGTTGTTGCACAAGTAATTGCAACAACAATTACAAAGGACATTTATGTAGACATTTGCACTGTTTTCTGCAACTCACTTTGCTTCTCTTATCAAGGTCATGATCCTGACTTATACAATGCATGTGTCATTCACTGTGTGTCAACTATGCAAATGTACTGTATTTTCATTGTTTCAATATATTTAATCAAGGCACTGCAATCAATGACTGAAGTTTTGTTTTTAAAAACTTCAGTCATTTTCAAAGGATTATACATATATATTGATGCCTAAATTACGGAGCCCTGGAGGTGACATGGATAAAAAAAAAAAATATCTCGAAGTGCGACTTAATTATCTCGCACTGCGAGTTACTGAGACTGGTTCAGAGTTCATCGCAATGGCGTCATTCACAGTGCTGGATATTCATCCGTTAATTGTTTTTTTTTTTTTACTTTGAAAGCAAGTTAAAATATAAAGATATTAAAGATTTGCTTGCTTTTGTTACTTTACCTTTACTTTAGTTCAAGAGGACACAGTCGTCGTGAAGCATACTCGGAAAAAAATATGTGATATCTTGTCACTTTGTCACTAATCCTGGCAATAACAAACATTGTCAAAAGCTAATTCTAGAAAGAAAGAAAAAAGAGACACCAAAAATATGTGATATTAAAATGGGGTCAGGACCCAAAAAAATTGGGAACCACTGATGCCATTACATCAGTGGTTTTATTAGACATTTCAGAGGACCCCGTTTGAATTCCAGGCGACCACACATGGGGTCATGACCCCAAGGTTGAAAAACACTGCATTTCATTATATGTTTTAAGTGTGCAGAAGTAAGGGGTACATGGCCTCAGGTTAAATGTTTGAAGGGGTAAGGGACTGAGAAAAGTTTGGGATGTTCATCAGAGGCAATCAGCTGTCGGGTGGAAAATACTGTATTGGGATGAAAAAATGTTAATACATTAATGCAGAGACAGATGTTTGTCCCCATGTAAAGCACTTTGTGACCTCTGTCTGTGAAAGGTGCTATATAAATAAACATTACTTGCTTACTTACATCTGTCTCTGCGTGTGCACGGACGTGCATGCACTTCTCCTTGCTATGTGTGTGTCTTACTGCTACAGCAGTAACTCCCATAATCAAGACACTTTTTGGGTCCTAGTGGCAGGTCAGCAGAAAGCAGGGGTTTAGTTACTATTCTTGGGAGAGCTGATCTTGAAGGGAAAGTGGATGTCAAAGGAGCACGGCTAGAGATGTCTTTTCAGTGTTCAATGAAATATACTGTTTATTAAAATACACAATTGTGCCCTCCGTAACACCACTTATCCATGTAAAATAATATAGATCTCTCTCTCTTTCTCTCACACACACCATGGTGACCATCTCCAAACCAGCAAAAGACAACGTTGTAAACAAGATTCTATAGACTTTTATTAAGCATGTATTGCATAATAAAAATGCAATACATGCAACAAGACATTGAGTCTTGTTATAATTTATTATTTTGAGCATTTGTATAATGTCTCTAATCTTTGATAATAATGCAATTGTATTAATTCCAACAGTTTTCTTACTATTTATGTTTTCTGTTTTAATTCATTATTGTTATTACAAATGCGAGCTATCATCAGACAGTTTTTCTGACTGCTTGAATGTTTTTTTGTGCCATTTTTCATCTAATTAAGCTATGTTTTTTACCCAATAAATACCTTTTCTTTTCAAAAAATAAATTGTTTCCTTTTTTTTTTTTTTTTTTTACTACATTTTCCTTTTTTTATTCCACATTTTTGCCCTTTTTCACTATTGTTTGCCACATTTTGCTCATTTAAGCTACATTTTGCTGTTTCCCATTTTTTGCCCACTTTCTTGCCACAACTGACTTTTTTGGCCCATTTTCGTCACTTTTCACTTTTGCAACATTATTGCTGATTTTGGATCATGTTATGCCACCTGTAACTCATATTTGTTACTTTACTTACACTTGAATCATGGCCAGTCACTGACTTTATCACCATCAGCTCCTGATGCTGAGTCAGCTCCTCCTCCTGGCCCAGCAGCAGTGTTAACAATGTTGTTAGTAGCACTGCTGGGGTGCTAACTTTAGTGACTATCTTTTTGGCCCGCTGTTTCTCAGCGCCATCTGAGCATTTTTTCCTCTTGTGTATTTTTTCCTGACTAGGTAAAGTTAAAAAACAAATTTCCCATCCCGCCCGGTTCATATAGTGATTGACAGCTCATGACTGATTCACAGTGACAAAATGTAGCAGACCGAACTGGCCCACTTTAGGGTGACGGCCCACCGGGCATTGCCCGGTATACCAGATGGCCAGTCCATGTCTGTTAAATGGAATGGTAAATGGACTTGATTTATATAGCGCTTTATCACCACACTGAAGCAGTCTCAAAGCGCTTTACATACAGTTGTGTGCAAAAGTCAGGGCACCCCTTTAAAAACAGCATATTTTATATATTTAAAAAGTTATATTCATATTTACTGTCTCTCTGGTATATGGGAAAAAAAGACAATATTGTCAGGAAACATTAATGCATAGTTATATTTTATTTTATAAATTGAACAAAATTACAAAAATGAAAAACATAATTTTGGCATGTGCAAAAGTCGGGGCACCCTACAGCATCAGTACCTTCAGTACTTAGTAACACCCCCTCTGGCAGATATCACAGCTTGTAAACGCTTCTTATAGCCAACAACAAGTCTCTGGATTCTATTATTTGGGATTTTTCCCCATTCTTCCTTGCAAAAGGCTTCCAGTTCTGCAATATTCCTAGGACGTCTTGCATGCACAGCTCTTTTAAGATCTACCCACAGATTTTCGATAATGTTTAAGTCGGGAGACTGTGAAGGCCATTCCAAAACCTTCAGCTTGCGTTTCTTGAAGTAGTCCATGGTGGATTTGGAGGTATGTTTAGGATCATTATCCTGTTGTAGAAGCCATCCTCTTTTCAGCTTTAGCTTTTTTACAGATGCTGTGATATTTGCCTCCAGAATTTGCTGGTATTTAATTTAATCCATTCTTCCCTCCACCCGAGCAATGTTTCCTGTCCCACTGGCTGCAACACAACCCCAAAGCATGATGGATCTACCCCCATATTTAACAGTTGGCAAGGTGTTCTTTTCATGAAATGCTGCTCCTTTTTTTCTCCAAACACACCTTTGCTTATTGTGGCCAAAGAGTTCTATTTTAACTTCATCAGTCCACAGCACTTGTTTCCAAAAGTCATCAGGCTTCTGTAGATGTTCTGTTGCATATTTTTGACGTTGTATTTTATGATGAGATCGTAGATAAGGTTTTTTTCTACAGACTCTTCCATGAAGGTCTTGTTTGTGCAAGTATCGGCGCACAGTGGAAGGGTGCACCACCACTCCTGAGTCTGCTAAATCTTCCTGGAGGTCTTTTGAAGTCAAATGTGGGTTTTGGTTTACCTTTCTGACCAGACTACGAGCTGTTCTCTCCGAGAGTTTCCTTGGTCTTCCAGATCTCTTCTTGACCTCCACAGTTCCCCTCACCTGCCATCTCTTAATTATGCCTCGCACTGTGGAAACTACAAGCTGAAAACGCTTTGCTATCTTCTTGTAGCCCTCCCCGGCATTGTGGGCATCAATTACTTTCATTTTTTCTGTCTTACACAGCTTCTTAGAGGAACCCATGGTTGCTGAGTGTTTGTACAAGGTTTGTGGAGTCGCCGTATTTAAGAAACCCTCAAATTGGCACCAGCTGGCACTCCCTAATGACAATTGTTGACACATGCTTCAGGACCAATGAGCTGGTAGAGGTCTGAGCTTGTAAAAAGAATCTGACACTTTGAAACTCTCAGGGTGCCCCGACTTTTGCACATGCCAAAATTATGTTTTTCATTTTTGTAATTTTGTTCAATTTATAAAATAAAATGTAACTATGCATTAATGTTTCCTGACAATATTGTCTTTTTTTCACATATACCAGAGAGACAGTAAATATGAATATAACTTTTTAAATATATAAAATATGCTGTATTTAAAGGGGTGCCCTGACTTTCGCACACAACTGTATCAACTCATTCACCCAATCACTCTCACATTCACACACCAGTGGGACAGGACTGCCATGCAAGGCGCTAGTCGACCACTGGGAGCAACTTAGGGTTCAGTGTCTTGCCCAAGGACACTTCGACACATAGTCAGGTACTGGGATCGAACCGCCAACCTCTCAATCAGAAGACGACCCACTACCACCTGAGCCACGGTCGCCCTGGCTGCAAGTAAGGACATAATGAATCCAAAGTATTTAAGCATGCAAGCCATTTATTCTAAGAAGTGCTGCTTATCCATCAGGTATCAAACTACTAGGGTTTAAACTTGAGGGCAAGTTCCTCCAGTGTGCTCAGCAGCTTGTCATCCTCCTGTGGAGTTGAACGTGACAAGGCCAGCGGAAGATGAGTGGCCACTGCTTTACGATCTGTAAGACATCAGTGGAGATGTCAGAAAAACACAAAGTTAGACAGTAGGAACTTGATAGTTCTAAATCACTCCTGAATATTTATCTAATATCTATCTAATTTGTCTAATTGAGATAATTTTAAAACTCTTTCTTGTAGCTTTCTTAATGCAAACAAACTTGTGTAAAATTAGAGGCAACACATTTTTGCGTAACAGAAACTTGGAATTTAAGTTATTCATTATACATCACTGGTAATGTGATTCTTTAGTCTAAAGACCCTAAAGAGAAGAATAATGTCAACTCATTTATAGCTTGATCAAGGAGGCAGACGCAGACCATAAAAACACTGGTTTGTTCCCTTTTTACCAACCTGACTAAAATTTACACTCACTTTGAACCAAAGTTTGGAGAACTGTAAAATAACTTTGAATACCACAAATAATCTATAATAACAATGGAAGTAACCAGGGCCGGTCCTAAGAAATTCTGGGCCGGGGAGCAAAACCATTGCGTAGGGCCCATTGTATTACTATAATTAACAATTAACTATCAATTATTGATTTATTATTACTGACAATTGTGAATTTATCAGATGCTATTATCAGAAGAAGTATTATGATGTAACACTTACCACTACTAACACACACATACGTGCTGTAATGATGGCCTTCTGAGGAATGTCCCTTTAAGGGAGCCATGGTAACGGAATGCCAGAGTTGAGTCAGACCTGCTTACTTCCTAATTTGTACTGAGCGAATGGACGGAGCTTTATGTTACTTTTCTGTTACCGTCCCATCTGAAACGACATAGAAGCAGATCTTCCCCTGCTTTCAATAAACGTGCAGTGTGACGGTAACCAGTTGTTTTGAGTCCTGTTTATAACTTCATCGACTCCTCTGGATCTATACAGTACGCACGCACTCACTCATGCACAGTGACACTCTGAAGCCAAACCATTTCCAAATTTAACCCTTATTCATTTTTTTTTTTTTTTTACGAACTAACTCTTCATTCAACTCCGTCTTAATATTTTTGCTGTGAGTGAGTGGAGGAGGGGGGTTTGGTAAGCGTGTGTGTGTTGAGTTTCACTCAGAGGGACATCCACAGTGTCTTCTTGTTCTTCTGTTGCGGCTGCCCGAAAGTTAAACCATGAACCGTGAACCTTTTTAGTATATTCTGCCTTCACGGTCTGAATGTCTAGCGTTGACTCAAGTCTCTCTTGCGCATGGGCAATACTAACTAAAGGTGGAGGGAGGGGCGTGACGACACACATTTTGACACATTTTTGAAAATAACTCGTTATGGAGGGGAAAAAAAACCCTAAGCGCACCATAAAGGGCCTCTTGTACTGAGTGACAAAAAAAATAAAAAATTAATAATAATCAGAATTTTATTTTTTGGGAGGATTGGGGAAGTGCACCCCCCCCCCCCCCGTGCCCGGTGCAATTGTTCCCATTGCCACCCCCGTAGAACCGGCCCTGGAAGTAACTATTGTAGTACGCCATTAAAACCTGTGAAGCTTCATTTTTAAATACATATAACTACTATACATTTAAACTTCTAACAAGTTTAAGTTATAAGTTAAACTTTTAACTTATAAGTTTAACTTTTAACTCATACTTGATGTACATCATTTGTACAGTTTGATACTGACCCTGGAAAAAGAGTCCACTCGGCTGCTTGGCGGCAGCTGCAGACACAGCAAGCCACACCACGGTGTCAGCCCCCATGGCCTCCGTTCTTAGTCTGGTCTGCATCTTGGCGTGGAACGAAGGCATAGATGATTGCACGGCTGCAGAGAAGAAACTTTGTCAGGGCTTAAATCAACATGAGGGGTAACTTAAGACCTTGCTGCCCATTTTGGCTGCCAGGTCTCATTTGAAAAAGAGGATCTTAATCTATAGAAGTAAAATGGGGGGTATTCTGGGCTGTAGTATTTAGAGCTTGTAGTTCTTTTGTCAATAATTAGATTTTGCTGACCCGGGGTGTCGGCCCAGCCGGGGTGCATTGAAGAAAAATGGATCTCTTTGTGATGGGAGGCCCAGCGCTCTGTCAGGATCACCTGTTGCCTCTGAAAACACATTAAAGCAACAGGTTTGTGGCATCACGGCTGCAGTTGCGCACAGCTGCTGTAAATTTGTTGTACTTTATTCTGAGCATAAGCCATGGTGCCGTCAAACGTTCCCTTCTCAAACTGAAGGTCATCCACATTCAGCTTCTGAGTGAGCATTCCACCAGACGATACGGTTATCTAAAAAAAAAAAAAAAAAAAAAAGGTTTTTATATAAATAAACATAATTTAAGAAAATGATGTTTTTTTGAAGTATGTATTTATTTGTAAATACAGTGAGCATTTTAACTCACCACTCTAGGGTCTTCGGCCTTCTTCAGAGCAGGAGTTAGTGCTAAAGTAAGGATGCATGTGCCTAGAAAGAAATGATCGAGAACTTTGAGGTCATCTCAAATCTGATTTGTCAAACCACTGGAAATACACAGTTAACTGTCTTCTGATCAGCTGTCCATTGTCCAGTTCTTAACTACAGTTTACATGTCATATAAATACACCTCATTTACATGTGTCACATTGTAAATTATTCCATTAGATTTCAATTTGGTTAATTAGAATGACTTCACTCCACAGTCTTTTAAAAGAAATCATTGAAACAGAAACTTCAAAGGCTATAATGAAATTTAGACAAGCTATTATTTTTATATTTACCAAAGTCAGGGAGTGGCACAATTTGTTCTCTAGACTTTAATCTGTAAATTTTTTGACTCCTGTCAGTTTTATGAGAAAAATAAAAGGAGACTTGTTGTTGCAAAATTGAGCAAATACTCTCGTCAGTTTCTCTATTGGCCATAACTGAAGCTCTATTTTCTGTCATTTAACAACTTTTCATTGCTAACTAGGTCTGTGTGTACTGCTGTCATTTGTCATTGATGAATTGCTGTTCATGTTCTTAATATTGTATGTTCCTGCTGTCTGACAAGTACAGTGTTGTGGAAAATAATTTCCCCTAAGGTCCAATGTCTGCATTTATAAATGAAGACTGTTCAATCTTTTCAGGTGTTCTGTATCTCAATGTTCTTATTAAAAAAAATAATAATAATTTCTTCAACTAAAGTACAATTATTCATTTTCAAGTTCACCACAATGCCTTTGTTATTCTAAAATTGTAGTTAGTATTTTTTGGTTTGCACTGATTCTGGCTCAATTACAATAATTTGTAATTTTTTAAAAAATATACTAATCCAGCAAACCATTAAAAAATATTTTTGAAAAAGAACTTCTTTACTCCTTTGAAATGGTAATTACAGGCGAGGGCCGCTATACGTTGCTTCAGTAAGAAGTTGCTGTTTCTCAGTACAAAGATCATGAAGTTGACCCGATAATAGAAGATGAGAGGAATTAGAAGTAAAATCCTCTTTTTCTCACCAAGCGTATTTGTTGCAAAGTTCTTCTCCAAACCCTCTTCCGTTAATTCCCTCTGATTAACCATGCAGCCTGCATTGTTGATCTGGCAAGAACCGCAGGCAGACACTCAGTGAGCATGTTTAGGTAAAACAGTCTATAAAACAGCTGCAGAGACTCACCAGCACATTTAAGTCATTGTTCTGCGTGAAGCTCAGCGCAAACTCCCAAACTTGCCTTGCGCTGGACATGTCGACGATGTGGACATGAACGTTCTGGGAACATACATTTCTGATGTCACACAAATAGCAGTATAAATATAAAATGCATGTGAAACAATAACCACTTTTATTTAATTCAGCTAGGCTGTGATCAGAGACTTTGAAAAGTTTTGGTTCTAAAAATTCAACCAGAAGCCCCAGCGACCACAGGCCTAGAGGCAGCCACTGCCCCCCTACACACACCCGAGAAAGCCCCAAGGAGCCAAGGAATATTGACATTGCACTATTTTTATGATTTGTAGTTTTATTTTATTTTCAAATAAACACCATAAAAACACTTATACTTAAATTAACATATTTACTTGAGCTGGAAACTTAATTCATTGAAGGTCTAATAAATAAGGTGACCATTTACGATTGTAATCCTTGGTTCTATTCGACAACCTGTAGGAAAATCTTTCTAATGCTGTGAGTTGACCAAGAGAAGTTTGCCAGTGAATAACAGAAGGGGCTGAAGGGGATTTCCACTCACTAGACCGTAATTTTCTCCATAGCATAATAGTAGTTTGTGCCCATTATGAATGATAAATATTCAGCATCGAGAGATCCCCGAGAATACTACAGAAGGGGATGTAAAACCAAGAACCTTCTCTACTGTTCTCTTCTATTCTGGACGAATAACCAAAATTCTTGCTCTTTCGGGCATTCCCAGAACATGTGAACAAGTGTTCTCATGGCATTTCCAGCAAGCGTCTCAGGGTTAGGGATGGGAATCGAAAAGCAGTTATTTCTTAGAACGGGTTCCCAGTAATCCAATTCCTAGGAATCATTTGTTTGCTTTGCCTAACGATTCCACTCGGTTCCTCTTTCGTCACAAATACGTAACGATACACTCCCCCAGGTCCTGTTATTGTGTTTATGCTAGCACCAAGTGAAGCTCCTTCCACCATATAGTTGTTTGCTGTCCACCGCGGAGAATCCACCTCTCTGTTGCTACGCTACTCACTTCCGGGTTCTGTACACTTGCGCTAAAGTTGCATCTTGCACAGACTTTTCCTCCGATAACAACAAACTTCTACAAGAGCACACACCTCATCGCCAGTTTGTCCTCATAACAAATAATCAGACATGGGAGAAGGTACTGATCATTGTCTTTAGTTTGCTCTTTCACACTACACACACACACGCGGCTGATGACGTCACATGTAACAACTGGGACAGCGTCTCTTAAGGTCCATTTATAGAAATGTAAACAAAGGCTAAACTAAAGCTTTACCAATTAAATACATAGCTGTACTTTTGGTTAATATGTTTTTTTTACAGAATAATTATTTGTTTAATGTCTGAATTAGTTTTGGATCAAGTTGTTTAAGTTCACAAGGAGTACTGTAAATATTCTCAACTGTTTGTAGCCAAAATGTGTCATATATTGTACTAATACTAATAATAATAATAAATCATTTTATATAGCGCTTTTGTATATATTATTATCCAGTGAAAGCAATCTATACCTGATGGATTAAAAGAGAGCTGCAGGAAATTATAGAAACAAAGATGATATAATAGAGAGTTAAAGCAAACAAATCCATTTGTCTCAGGACCCTGCGAGAATGGATGAAATATCCACGGTTGCCGACATGTGTCTCCACAACCAACGCTGCTCCATGCAGGCTATGGGAAAGGTAATGAGCAACATGGTTGTGCAAGAGCGAGCCCGTTGGCTCGACCTTGCTAAACTGTCTGACGCAGAAAAGAGCGACATCCTGGATGCCCCCGTTGTTCCCCAGGGGATTTTCGGCTCCGCTTTGTCCTCCATGCAGCGGCGCTGCGAGGAGAAAAAGCGAAACAATGAGGCTCCCCGTTGTATGGTTGGGCCGCCTCGGGCAGTGCGGGTGGCCTCCGAAAGGGGGCGCCATCATGCCACTTTGGGGCTCTTTGGTTGCTTATGGTCTACCTTCTGGAGAGGGCGCCATTGGCACCTCTCTCAGTTGGTACACCAGAGTGCTTGACCTCTCTCTCCCTGAAGATGGCGAGATGGAGAGCGCTCGTGGTTAACGAATCAAATTAACTTAATTTGGTTCGTTAACCAAATTACGCTGCGCCTGCGCGACTTGCGGCGATGATGCGCTGGTGATGACATAATCCAAGATGGCGGCGGCCCGGACTCCAGCCGAGACTATTTTAATAAGAGCCTTAAAAGACATGGATATAATGAAAAGAGCGGATGGAATGAAGCATAAACAAGCAGACTTTCACACAGACCTATTAAACACACACGGACGGCTGTCACTCGGACCCGAAGTCTGAGTAAATGCATTTTACCAGTTGTTAAAACTACGATCTTTACCAGGGAGCAACTATTTATTCCTGGTGATTGTTTTACCGGTGATTAGCTCCTATCTCTCTTACGCTCCGCGGTCCAAACTGAAACCATAGCCTGACAAACAGACAGACAGACACGGCAGTGAGCGGTAAGTGGCAGAGGTCTGACTTTGTAAAATCAACTTTTCAAATATTTGAAAAGTTGTTAATTATTATTATTATTTATTTATTTATTTTTTCATTGGTTTATTTGAAAGGGGACAGTGCAATTTGGTTAAAAAAAAGCCAGAGTTAGCCAGAAGGCTATTTTTCATCTGTAGTCCCCTGGCCAAGATGTAAAAAGGCATTAAAATACAAGCATGAGAATACATGTACAAGTCAATAACAACAATAACAGTACCTGTTACAATATTAAAACACACAAAAAACACGTGTTCAAAAGGCTACATTATCTAATACAATACAATGCAGCGCAGCATGCTCGACTTTTAATGTTGGCAGACATACTGTACATGTTAATAAGACAAATTTTCAATTTTTTTGTAAAGGCCTTGTAAGTGGTTAGCTGTTTAACCTCCTCAGGTATTGAGTTCCACTCAGCAGCGCCCCTAACTGACCAGGCTGAGCGACTGAAAGCACTCGTGCGCAGACACAATCGCCTCTTACAGAGCCTCGAGTGACGCGCTCAGAGCTGTTTCTTTGGCTGACGAACTCTGCCAGAGGAGCTGGGGCCAAATCATGTGTTACTTTGTATATGAGACTCAGATCTGCAAATCTATGGAGGCTGTCCCAATTTAAAAGGTGGTACTTTTTTAGGATTTCACAGTGATGATAGTGCCTTGGTTTTCTATCCAAGACGTTAATGGCTTGTTTGTATAATGTTTCCAAAGGTCCTTTTGCACTCTGACTTGCCTGAGACCAACTTGTTAGGCAGTAGTTAAAGTGGCTGAAAATCATGGAACCTAGAAAACTTATTGCAGCTTTGGTTGACATTTCATTTTGGATTGAGCGGAAATTTGCTAGATTAAACTTGATATTTTTACATAATTTGTCAATATGGGCTTTAAAGGAGAAAGTGACCACTGGAAATTGAAAGATTAATGATAGAAGCAACGGGAGTAGCCAGAGCGGATCCCAAATCTTTGAGCATGTTCGTGTCCATTCCAAATACATCCCTGGCCTTAGATGGTTTGAGGGTTTTAATTATGTTAATGACTTTGGTCTCAGTGATGTTTGATATGAAAAAAGACTGTGTTGCAGACAATGAGTATTCTTTTTTTTGTTTTACTGTAAAGTTCCCAGAGATTTCTGCTACAGAATCAATAAAGTAGTTGTTAAAGGCATCAGCTATTACCTTGGGTTCTGCTGAAATGTCTCCATTTAGTTCAATTTGCATTTGTTTTGTCTTATTTCTGAGGGAGTCACCTGTCAGTTTTTTTTATATAATGCCAGGTTATTTTAGAATTTCCACGTGCACTATTCAAAGCAGTGATGAAAAAGTCAGCTTTAGATTTTCTTATTTCTTTCACTACTCTATTTCTTAGAGATAAATTGATGTCTGTTATATCCTGATTTTACAGCCAACTTCAAGGAATTATCTCGTTCTTTCATCAGTTTCAGAATAGATTGATTTACCCAGGGAAGACCATTTTTTTTTAGCCCTTAATTTAATTTTCCGTGTAAATTGTGTAATAATTTGCTGTATTTTGTTGGAGAATTGAGAACAATCCTTGTCCAAGTCTATGCCAGAGAGTAATTCATCCCAATTTACATCATTGATTGAGTCCATGAAGGTTTGTTGTTCCTGCTTTGGTATTCTAAAGGATTCTGTGGCTGGCAAAGATTTAAAACGCTTTTTATTTAATTTTCTGGTGACCATGATGAGATTGTGGTCAGACAATCCAGTAAGCATATTGTAAGATTTCAAAATCCTTTCTGGCCTGTTTGTAAAAGCTATGTCAATTTGAGTGCTCGTAGAGTTTGTAATTCTCGTGGGGCCTTTAATCACCTGAGCCATATCCATTTTATCCATAACCTTTTTCAAGTTTTTCCTGATTTGTTTGACTTCCCAATTAACATTTAGGTCACCCAATATTATAAGTTCTTTTGCAAGGTTGAGTTGTTTTAATAAAATGTCTAGCTTTTCATAAAAATCTGCATTGGAAGAAGGAGGTCTATACAAAACCACAAGAGTGAAGGACATTTGCTGTGACAAAGTTACATTTAAACCAAGAAATTCCAAATCATTCTCATCTGCAACATGAATTTCATTACAGATAAAAGTGTCCTTGGCATGACCCCCCTCCCTTTGAACCCTGTCTGTCTTTACGAAACATTTTATAACCGGGTATAGATATTATTGCGGAGGGTGTGGTTTCATGAAGCCAGGTCTCAGAAAGGCATAGAAAGTCAATATTAGTCAGTAAGTAGGTGGCGGACTTGATCACTTTTTGACTTGATACTTCATATATTCAAATGTGGTTTAATTAAAAAAAAAAACAGAGCAGGAAGGGAATTTTGTGCATTGGACACAAAAAATAAAATGTCATCTGCATACAACATTTAATTATCCCAGCTATGCCCTATTGAGATGCCGGGGAATTTTTTTTCTTTTCAAATGGCAACTGCCAATGGTTCGAGAGCAAGGACGTACAGAAGAGATGACAATAGGTCTCCCTGTCTGGTGCCTCTCCCCAATTCAAAAGGTGGGCCAATCATACCATTTGTGAGAACAGAAGCTTTTGGGTGTGTATATATAATATGATTGATTGATTTATTGATTGATTGAGATTGATATAAATCAAATTGATGAAATTGCTGCCAAATCCCAACGCTACTTGTGAAAAGTTATGTTTTTTTTTTTGTTGTGCTTTTTAGGAGGTCAAAAAGAAGTTGCATAAACTGACACAATATTCTAGTAGAGATTAGAAGCAAAATGTGCACTGCCTCTGGTACAATACTGAATTGCAGCTTCTTATTTTACATTAAAATGTTAGATATATTTTCTTTGCATAATGTTGAATCACATTGTATCGCATTGTATAGAATTGAATCACCATCAAATCAATCGCATCGTATTGCCAGGGGATTCAATGTACTGTATCTCTAATGTATTGTATCGCTGGTAGTAAGTATATCGAGGCGTGTAACGATTTGTTGCCAGTGATGGAAATTCACATGCTTAATTATTACAATTATAAAGATTTCATTAATGTAGTGAAAGTAAAAAAAAAAGTGTGGATACTCTAAATGACTACTAAGTAGAGCACTTAAGTAAATTTACTTTGTTACTGTCCACCATTGCGTGAATCTTCTTGTTGTGAGGCAGATGTGCTAACCACTACAACACCATGCATCATAGTTTGTCAGTGGGGAGTTTCGCCCTCTCTGCTCCTAGTTGCCCTTTGGCATACTACCCCGAGAGTTATGACTGGTGAGAGGTACATGGGTACTAAGATTAGGTCATGATTTTAGTTGTTGGGCTGGTAGCATTTGGATTTGATGGCAAGTAGTGGTGTCATTGAATGTGGTCCATTTCTCCCATCTTCAATTAAGCCTCAAGTGAAAAGTCAACTTTTACATGCAATATATTTCCTCTATAATGTCCAACCATTGCTGTTGTTGAAGATCATCACTTTACCCAGTTTATTGTGACCTTTAACGGGCAATGATTAATATTTTTAATAACATCAGAAATCAAACCTAAGTACATAGTCCAGGGATTTTAATATCACACACTGTTCCAAAACCTTTGCATTTTTGTGCAAAATCAAAAGATATGTGAGCGGTTGTCATTCATATGGTCACATCTTCTCCAGCATTGCTGCTGTGTTCCTAACTGTTTACTTTTTATATTTGGTGTGATAAAAAAAATAAATAAATAATACGTTTTTTCCAGCCTAATTCTCGCCAGCTTTTAGAACTAATAGACGTTTGTTGTGTTTTACACATAGAATGCCACTCACTTTTAGACACATTAATGTTCAACTCTGATTCCCATTTCTGTCTGACATACAATAAGTTCACACCATTGCATTTTTGTAGACCCTGATATTTGTAGGGAGGTTTAGCACAAAAAACAGGCTTTGACTTCAAACTCATGATGCAAAGGTCACCTTTGGGAAGAAAGTACATTAGTGTCAAACAAATAAATGTATCCTAAGACACAAGTGATATTACACTTTGTATCGGAAATAGACTGTTAGAGATGACAAATTTTATGTCAAAATGTATATTTTGGGAGACAATAGATCCAATCAAATAAAAGCAGAGATCAGTTTACATATGTCATTCCACAATTTGTTGGAAAAGGGGCAGGACCAATGTTCACTAGTTAGTTGACTTCATCATCTAATATGTTTTTACTTTTCTAAATGCTTGCTCATCCATAGCACACAACTTTATTTCTTATACTTCAGATTATTTCTAATGGAATAGAATGTGATTGGAGATTATATTTCCTACGTCATTCTGCCCAAAAGATTGAAAAAACATTAAGTCCTTCCTCATCATTCAAACTGAGAAACAATCCTAACACAAAGAAGCTGTAGAAAATATCCAGGAGCAGAAGACATTAGAGGATCTTCCTGCGCTTACAGTGGACATCAGTAGTGCTAGTTAGGATGTTGGGCAGTGGTGTCCTAATGGCTAAGGAAGCATGCTTGTAACCGGAGGGTCATCAATTCAAATCCACTATGGGCCATTGAGCAAGTACTGCTTCCGGGTCATTATTGCATTTTGTAATTCACTCATCTTTCTCTGTATTTGCAATTGTGGTCATTACACCATATTAAGATTAGTTTAGGACACACCTACATAAAGTATAATACTTCCATACAATAATATGGGTACGCTGATGTTTGTATGATCATGTATGCAAAATTGTATCCTAAGAATATTCTATTTATAAATAGCGAAAAAGGTTTTTTAGAAATATATATAGTCTATTTTTGCATATATGTAGTGTATATATATTTTTTGTATATATTTATATATAGTGTATGAAGTTAGTACACAGGGCGACTGTAAATATATGCGAGACAAATGTCCTTCCGCCTATGCTGACGTGTCATGTGACCACCCTGTTTAATAATGTACACTATAAAAACAGGTGTGCCGGTAAGCTGCAACTCATGTCTGATGAAGGGCGGTCAGTCTGAAACATCACATCTTTTGGTGCATGTTAAAAACTGAAATTGGCAGCTAACTACGCAGTTGTGCGGACCGTCTTTTCTTCTTTGCATTATTGCAAAAGAGTAATGACTTACCTGGTTAACTATAGTTAAAATAAATGTAGTTTGTCTGATGACTCAAAATCCTGTGTTGTGGCACAAAAGCTGCAGAAATGCTATTAAAAAACAAAAAGTTGAGAAAGCAAGGAAAACAAAAAGGATGTAGAGTCTGTAAGCCCAGTAAAAACACAGCATGAGTGAGAAGTCCACTACATTGGCTTTACCCACACCCTCAATGTTATCATGTGAACCATTCAATAAACATTATCTTCTGTGGGTGAAGTGGGCAACAAAAAACAACTGAGGAGGGCTGCCACCTTTGGCTTGGATAGAAATGTAAAAAGATGTGCTCAGGTGGTGGGTGACAGGCATCTATTGGCAGAACTATAGCTAATGGCCACATGATCGCTATTAATGCTGTTTAACATTGTGCATGCCTGACAAGGCTCTATAAAAAAAACAGAAACTGTTGGATGTGACTCAACTGAATGTAATGCAACTCAAGTCAACAGAGCACCCAATAAGTTGATTGAATACATCATTACTGGCAATGTCTGACTTGACAGCTGCATATGTCAAGCACATTGCTGATTTATCCAAACAAAAAATGCAACACCACATGTCTTTTGGAGGATATTGAACACAAGATTCCTGACAACCATTTTTTGACCTGCTTGTTCCTTTACAGGGTGGCGGGGGTCTGCTGTCTGCTGATGACTCATCTTCAAAGAAGATAAAATCCTCCGGCATTAATATCTCCCCATGACAGGTTACAGGCTGCTTCTCAACTTTTTTGAAGATGATTCAATTTGTTCTACGCTGAGATCATTCAAAATTCTGAAACATACTCGGGCGTACATCACTACTGTGGAATCTGCGCGATGTGCGCCGAGCCAATTATCTGCAAAGCATTTTACTGCCGCTCGAAAGTTGTGCACGTACATAGTGTCACAAAAAACACTGCTCGGAATGTATCGACCCGCATTAAATGTAGCACCAACCTGTATTTGAAGTGGAGATGGGGCGAATGCAGCTGGCATTCCCTCAATATATACACTCCTTTTGACTACGACGTGAAATGCCTAGAGACGGAGTGTAATGTTCCCAGTGAGGTAAGTCTTATAGAATAGAAAAGAATCAACTTTACTGGCCAAGTTATGCAAGTTATACACACGAGGAATTTGACTTGGTGAACTGTGCTCTCTCCAATAGTGTAAACATTAAATAATAACAATTAACTAGAATAAAATATAAATATAAACAGTAGTTAGACAAACATGTGCAAAACTAAATAAAATAATATAACAAGATAAGATAATAATACTAGTAATAACAATAATAATAAGATAATAGTGCAGTGATGAGTAATGCAGGTGAACATTTAAATTAAATAGTATGTACATGAACATTCTCAGTGACAGATTGATCCAGGGTTGTTATGTTTAGTTCCAGGGTTATTTCACAGAAACAGGTCTGACACTCTTTGACTGTTTAGCGTTGATCAGAGTGACAGCCTGGGGGAAGAAACTGTTTTTATGGCGGGTAGTTTTGGCGTACAGTGATCTGTAGCGTCTGCCGGAGGGGAGGAGTTTGAATAGATTGTGTGCAAGGTGTGAGGGGTCTGCAGTGATGTTACCTGCCCGTTTCCTGATCCTGGACAAGTATAAGTCTTGGATGGAGGGAAGATCGACACCAATGATCTTTTCTGCAGTCCTGATTATATATGATACTAAGTGACCCCTCATACAGCTTGCAGACTTACCAGTCGTTGTAAATATTGTAATATTAAACGGTTGATGTATAGCAGGGGTGTCCAATTCCGGTCCTCGAGGGCCACTATCCAGCATGTTTTAGATGTTTCCCTCTTCCAACACACCTGATTCAAATGATCAACTCCTCATCCAGCACTGCAGAAGCCTGATAACGATCCTAATCATTTGAATAGTTGTTTTTACGGGTACTTGTACTTTTGATAATTTTTCTAAATCGGTAATTTTACTAAGTACATTTTAAAAGAAATAAAGTACAATACATTTCAACGCCTAACTGTTAAGTAAATTTTTATTTTTAATCAATCAATGGACCATGTTAGACTACAAAAAATGAAATGAAAAGACAGCAAGCAAATACATCAAATCGTAGCCAACCAATCAGATGAAACGTAATGCGTGCGGGGGATGAAAGTAACTAACTTTGAGTGCTATTTAATTGTGCTACCTTTTTACTTGTACTGAATATTTTATGTATGACTTACTTGTACTTGAGTATAATTTCAATCAAGCAACAGTATTATTACTTGAGTAGGATATACAGTATCAGTACTCTTTCTACCTCTGTGCATGATGCATTGACTACAGTGTAGGAGATGGGTAAAACAGGAGAAATGTATACAAACTGAAAATACACTGTCAACAGACCATTTTAATTTACTGCAAAAAGCAGTGGCAAAACTTTAACATGAAATGACAACAACAAAAGCAAACTTGCATATGTAGCCTTTCATTTACTATGTTTTCACCATTATGCTGCTGCATGTTCAATCTGCCCCTTCTAATGGTGGCAGTTTGCCACAGCACAAGACCTTCAGGGAAAGAAAAGAAGTTTTGCAGATTGTTCCGAACAGCACACTGTTCAGCAATCCTGGTAGCTCTGGATCTTCTGGTCGCAGGGACAAAGAGGTCGTCTGCTCCAGCTGTCTTTCTCCATTCACCTGCAGGGATAGGAAATGAGAACAGGAATTCTATTTAGAATCTTATAATACTTTAACCAATTACACCATAGAAGTTGAGCCATATACTAATTTTACTATGTGTGTGCGCTAACCTGGCACAATATCTCTTGATGGCGAAATGGTATCAGCTTAGTTTGGTGGGATGTACTGCCGATGGTGGTGTTTGTTCCAGGCACATCCTGAGGTGGTGGTTTGTCCAGTGTGCCATTCGTGAGTTTGTGACCAAACTCACTGTCGTGGAAGACACCACCATCACTCTGGCGTCCATAGGCTCCCACATGAAGACTAGGGAGTGATACCTCTTATAGGTGAAGAAATCACTCCCAGATCTTGGAGGGCAACGTACTCAGAAGTTTCCCATCCAAGGAACCTGGTAGATGAGATTAGACAGAATTGTTAGCAAGTGATGGATGGAAAAAAAAAGTTGGTTAATGATAGATAGGTATACATAGTTATAACTAGATAAATATGTACATGTGACTCAGATTGTCATATTTCAACATGTTATGATCTATTGTGCAGCTGATTCACTTTTGTCATGGTCGGTTTGACCTTTATTTACACAATTGTCATAAAGAAAACAACTGCTGATTCTTCCTCACACATTTCTAAGCACAAGGGGATAAATAACAGGTTATTCATAACAAATTTGTTGTGATGAATAATTTTCATTCAGTAGGATATAAGGGAAACCGAACGTGAGTAAAATACTTTCCAGTACTCACCTCGGAAACTATTGCAGACACAGTTGATGTGCCCAGTCGATAACTGGCTGCAACACATTGCTCGGAGCAGCCGGTTGCCAAAACTCTGAGAGCGACTACCGTCCTCTGTTCAGCATTGATGGGTGAGCGGTGAGTGCCATGATGGAGAAGGAGTGGAGCTATGTGCCCAACTAGATCATCAAACTTCTCTCGCGTCATTCGGAAGTACAGAAAGTGTTTCTCCTCGTACATACTTTGCATGTCCTTCACTTTTGTAAAGCAAGCAACAACAGCAGCTCCTCTTCCTCGTTGTCAGTGTAGGCCGCCATGACTGAAAATGTAAACGGCACGCAAAAAATTGTGGGAACTGGATTGTGGGGAAAGGATTCTGGGAAATGTAGGATTTTAAGGAAATTTCTCTCTCTACGCTACCTTTGGACGTAAATGGTTGTCATCTTGGGGAACTGACTGCGTATGCGTAAACACATAAAAACACGTAATGGGAACAGAGGCAGAGCAGCAACGTGCATTTGGGAGGGGCGTGGCCTCCCTCTGCCTTACAGCGGAGTGAGACTGTGCAGCTGTTCCAGGAAATAGCGCTATTTAGTAATTTGGGCTATGAAATGCACAAAATGTGGACACTTTCAAACTTTATAAGTACTGTAGGCTATTGGAAATGGGAAAAAAAAAAATTACAATTATATTATAATTAAAACAACTAATCAAAATATCAATTCACCCTTGGGTAGGCACTGCCCACCTTGCCTACCCTGATGGCACGTCACTGTCTACTCACTTTAAAAATAATCAATTCTTCCCCACCCTTTCTATTTCCTGCCTTGAGTCTCTCCTCCCTGCTCCCTTCCCCCTCTCCCACCAACCCCTCACCTAGATGTACCACTGCTCTCCCTTTTTATATCCTCCCTATAATAAAATGTTTCTTACCCTTTCTTAGGGAGGGCTGGTGATGGCCACAATCAAGCAATAAAATAAATTAATTTATTTCATTGCAATAACTAAACATGCATTCCTGTCTCATAATGATTGCACTTCTTGTAGTGTTGATCTTTGACAGCATGTGCAGACAAGTGAAGGGAAAAAGGAGAAGTCAGAACAATCCATGTCAGTACAACTTATATATACCTTTTAATTGTATCTTACTCATTATTTTAAATTACATTTTTGACATCGTTTTTTGTTTAATTAAGGGTTTTTTTTTTTAATTTATTAGTATTTATTTTGTTTCATCACATGAGTTAAAACCTAAAATTTTCTGAAAAAAATGATTAATATTTCTAAAAAATGGAATTAAAAAAAAATTGTAGAAACATGGAATTTGGAACAAAATAAAACGGAATTTGGAAAAAAATAAAACATGCATTTAAATGTATAAAATATTCTTTAAAAATTGTAAATCAAATTGCAATTGCAATATCGGTCAGAAAAATCGCAATTTTTTGTCAAAATTGTGCAGCCCTATCGCACACCAAGCAGCAACCATGTTTAAACTCTCAGGTCAGTTTGATCCTGATCTGCAGAGATATGAGGAACACACACACAGACAGATATTTTTTGCTTTTATGAAGAGATTAATAAAAGTATTGTTACTAGGCTGTTTCTGTACCTGTGTTGCCTTACACAGTGTTCCTGACTTGATTAGAATTATTGCACTTTAGCTAAATAATCTGTATCTGTTCTGTAGTATTAAGTTTCATCAATTTAAAAGTATGACAATACATACTGTCAAAATAGTGAACAGAATTTCTCAATGATCATCATTCTTGTTATTGTTAGCTTTGCTGCAAACTGTGTGCCTTCCTGTAAAACCGTGAGCTTTCCCACAATTAGGGATGGGAATTGATAAGATTATAGCGATTGATTCCATTATCGATACTGCTTATCAATTCGATTCTTTACCAATTCTCATTGGGTGAAAGAATAAAATAATACAGATTTGTTTGCTTTAACTCTATTATATTATCTTTGTCTCTTGAACTTCCTCCAGAGATATCAGCTCTCTTTTAATCCACCAGGTATAGATTGTTTTCACTAGATAATAATATATACAAAAGCGATATATAAAATTGATTCATTATCATCATCATTATTATTATTACATATGACATTTTGGCCACAAACATTTGAGAATATTTACAGGGTTCCTTTTGAACTTGAACAACTTGATCCAAAACTAATTCAGACATAAAACAAATAATTATTCTATAAAAAAAGAACATATTCACCAAAAGTACAGCTGCACTCGTTACAGTATGTATTTGAACGATAAACCTTTAGTTTAGCCTTTGTTTACATTTCTATAAATGGACCTTCAGAAACGCTGTCCCCGTTGTTTCATGTGACGTCATCAGCCGTGTGTGTGAACGCGTGAAAGAGCAAACTAAGAACAATGATCGTACCAGTCCGCCTCTTGTGTTTGATTACTTGTTATGAGGACATACACTATAGACGAGGTGTGTGTTCTTGCTGAAGTTCATTGTTTTCGGAAGAAAAGTCCACGCAAGAAGCAACTTTAGCGCGAGTGTACAGAACCCGGAAGTGAGTAGCGTAGCACCCGAGATGCAACAAACACAGCACGGAGGACAGCACAGCTGCTTGTGGAGGAGAATTAGCAGATGGTTCTTTCAAAATTACCTGATTTTTACTGCGGTCTACGATTTCCTCTTTGGCTGCATGGGCTCGTCCTTCGTTTCGACACACCAAGTGGACAGTTCCCCCTGTGGATTATACAAGAGTGAAATTGTTTAAAAAGATACCTGTAAAAATGTAAGAATAGGTGAAAATAAATATCAATTGCACTTCAAAATTATCGAGTTCTACATGCAAGTTGATGATTTTCATTCATTTAAAAAATAGAATTGCTGCAAAAATTACTCTAAGAGACTATAAAATTACTGCTTATAGAAGCAGGATGTATAAGGCTTTAAGCCGAACTGATTGTCTATAATAGGGCCCTATGATTTCCACGTTAACAGAATCGTAGACAGAATCATGGATTTGAATGCGGAAATTGAAAGAAAGTGGATAAAATGCTGTGATTGTGAGGCAAAGAATGTTTGTTATGGGGAAATGGTTCTGTTCATTATGGTGCACCGTTTCATTAGTCGACTGCATTGGGTCCCAAACTTTTCACAGTCCTGTTCCCCTTCAGACCTTTAACCTGAAGCCATAGTGTTCACCAACTGCTGCACACTTGAAATACATAATAATGTAATGCAATATTTTTCAGCCTTGGGGTTGTGACCCCATGTGAGGTGACCAGGAATTGAAATGACAGCCCCTAAAATGTCTGGTAATTTAAAATAATTAAAAAAAAAAAAACAATTAAAAAAATTTTTTCAATGAATTTTAATTATTATTTAAATTATAACAACACATACAATTATCTTAAATAATTGTGTTCTGAACTCTCACATTTTTTAGATATAAATGTAGTTAAAATAAAATGCAGTATAAAAATATCTGGGCAGGCGCATCTTGTTACTATGTACACTAATCCTGGCTACAACATACATTATCAAAAGCTAATTTTGGAGACGCCAAAAATTTGTAAAGGTTGAAAACCACTGATGTAATGTCATATACAATGTTGCCCTACAGTAAAATATGTCTCTGAATTTTACCTATCCTGTTGAGGAATAATGTATAGTAATTTAAAAAAAAGAATAATGATCTGCAAGTAATGTAAATCCGTAAAGCAATGTAGCTCTCGCCATATTAGTGCTTTTTTGATGAGATCGTTTCTCTGTCACAGTCTTACATTGGCTAATGTATAATTTGTGGGAAAGCATGGATTGCTGGTCCATTTATATTCTAGTTTCCAAGTTACATTTTTTATTCATGTACCCCCTATGACAATTTGAGTACCCCTGGGGGTACCCGTACCCCACTTTGGGAACCTAGGTTCTACTGTACATAATAATGAAGTTATTGATTTTTATTGCTAATAAAAAATCCATTAAAATTCTTGAACAAGTATTTTTTGTCAAACCAAGTTTGATTCAATTCAACTTTATTTATAAAGCGCTGAACAAAATATAAAGCCCATAGTAAAAAAGAAAGAACCCAACAAGATCCACATGAACAAGCATTTAGCGACAGTGGGAAGAAAAAACTCCCTCTTTTTTATAAGAAGAAATCTCCAGCGGAACCAGGTTCAGAGGTGGCAGCCATCTGCTTTGACCGGTTGGGGTAAGTGAACAGAGGGGCAAACAGAATAGGATAGAAGGATAGTCCATCCGAGTGTTCCAGACTAGTTGAGGCGCGAACCATTGATCAGTCCATCTGAGTGTCCCAGACTAGTTGAGCCATGACCCATCCATCAGGGACTGCCAGCTCCAGCATCAAGACACCTGAAACAGAAAAGAGAGCAGAGGGCGAGGAGAAGGCACAGACCGAAAGGGAAAAAAAACTATATATATATGGGGTGGAAATCAGTGTAAATGGTGTGAAGCAGTGTGAGCAGTATGATGGGTTATGCAAGAAGGGACAGAAGTGGGGGGTTGTCTACAACCCGGCACAACTGTGTCTGACTGGACATCATCCCATTGCAGCCCATTAGAGCTATGTGTAGATGAGGAAGGAGAGGACAGGAGGAAAGAGAGGACAGGCTGACGGAAGAGGAGAGAGGTAAGTCACGCGAGATATTCGGAGAGTCACGTGACAGTTTGTGAAAATTCAACATGGCGGCTCTCTGCCTTGACGAGTCTACCAACTTGTTTTACCTGCACATATTAACGATTCTTACCGTTAAATCCACACCACAAACGAGAGCCGACCACGTGTCCTCTCACCAGCCAGAGTGGAGGACCTCGAAGAGTTCATCGACCGATATTACGCCGAGTACATGATGGAAACCGGACCGAAAGCCGCGAGCACATCACGTAAGTCTGCAAAACGCCGAAAAAATTAATCATCGACATCGACAGACACATCAGATCTGGAGGCAGAATCTCACACAGAGGTCCTAAAATCCATCAATAAGAGGCTGGGTGTAGTCGATTTACTGCACCAAGATTTTCAGGAAATGAAAACCAGCCTGGAATTTGCATACCAACAAATTCAGGAATTACAAAAAGTCAATCAAGATATCCATTTGGCTTCATCTGCAGTGACCTCGGAGGTAAAAGAACTGAAAAATGAAAACAAGCTTCTTAAAGAGACAGTCCTGGATATCCAATCTTGCAGTATGCGAGACAACGTAGTCTTCTCAGGCATCCCAGAAATCCCCAACGACAACCCAGCGGCTCTGCTGAAAAACTTAATGTCGTCTGCGCTTAAAATCCCGGCAGAAACCGTGAAAAACATCACCTTTCACAGTGTCCATCGTTTCGTTCCACGCAGAGGTAACCACCCATGCCCTATCATTGGCAAATTTGAACACTTTCAACAGAAAATCCAGGTTAAAAGTTAAGGTTGGGAACTTGGGATGGTACGCAATTCGGCAAGAATGATGGTAAATGGTAAATGGACTTGATTTATATCGCGCTTTATCACCACACTGAAGCAGTCTCAAAGCGCTTTACATAACAGCTCATATACCTTATTCCTTTAAGGCTTAGGTTGTAACTTTCCATTGTGTGCTTTTCATGACTTCAGCTCTACTTCTTCTCTGGTCAGGTCAACTTCCCCAAAACATATGGAATCATCAACGCCAGACACAGAGGCATCCTCTATTATCACACACTCACATGCCTACACACACTCACATAGTCACACATACACACCCAATACACATCCATTCATACACACAAACACCATACACGCACACACCTCCAGCACAGCTGCACTCAATGACAATCAGGAGATACCAGAGAACTGGTTGTTTTGACCTAAGAAGAAACTGTCTCCTTCACCTCCTCCTCTCTCTCTTCTTTATCTCCTAGGGGGAGGAGGGAGGGGGACTGAGGGGGAATAATACGTGAAGGGTTAGAACTGTGTTCCACTCTGTCCTTCGAACGTCCGGCCGGACGGTCACTCATTTTTGTCCATCTTTGTACTCTTTTTCATTTAGTTTTTATAATAAATCCTTTTTTTTATAAAATCATCAATGCTTCGACTGGACTCCATCATTCAACCAGAGCATAAAACATGTCTCCAAATCAGGTCAACCGCAATTTGCCGTGACAATACGTATGAAGATTGAACAACCCTATTTTTTCTCTCAAATAATTCCATCGCACATAAGATTTCCTCTAAAATACATCCTATAATCATTAGCGATTGTGCCCCGATATCCCTCACCCTGAAGTGTGACTTTAATCAAAAATTATCCTCTCTATGGCGCTTTAATACTTCATTACTTAATGACAGTGAATTTGGTAAAATGATAAGAAAAGAATGGGAGGTGTTATGTTCACTATGAGTAATGTTATGTTTATTGCTTGATAAAAGGCGCCATCTAGTGGTTGTTTAAAGTCCGTTTTATTTGAGTCAGTAGAAGAAGAACTCAAACAGGAAGTTGTTCAGAACGATCTCACTGCAGTACAAGGCAGCTCCACTTTCCTGGTTTTTCCTATGTTTTTGTTTGTTTAAGCATTGTCTGTAAGTATTGCTGAGTGAGAAGGATTAGACACTAAATTTATTGACCTTTAGTTGCACATTTGAGAGTCAGGACATTTTTTGATGTGCTTTTAAATGTGTTTATCTGTATGCTAATTTTAATGCTAATCACTATGCTAACGGAGGCAATTTGGTTCTTTTATATGTAAATGTGCTAGTTATAGCCCTTTATTGTTATTTTAGCACAAGACTTACAGGTATCTTTCTTGTTTTTCTTTATTGTTGCAGTTTCACAAAAAAGATGTTCAGTAAACGACATTGATCATCTTCGAGAGTCTGTGGAGTTTCTGGATCTTTGTTTAGCTGTTTGGATAGCTAGATCTGCTTCTAGCAAGGCCTTTACAGTGAAAAGACAGCACCACGACAAACATCAAAGCTACAGAAGCCGCCACGTGGAGCCACTGCCATCTCAAAGAGCTAAGTAATGTGCAAACAGCTATCGGAAGCCCGCACATCAACTTTTCTCCTCTACATATTAAGTTAATAACTCAAAATGACTGAATCCAAATTCCAAAAAGGTGACATTCGATCAATCCTCTCACGAAAGCCTTCATCTCATGCAAGCTCAAAAGCTAGTATTGAACTGCTAAGGGCAAAAGCAGAAGCTGCTCAAACAAGAGCCTCCTATGCACATAAAGAAATTGAAATTAAAGTTGAACAAGCACGTTTACAAGCCACTCTTGATGCTCTTAGGGCTGAGCAAGAGAAAGAAGCTGCTATAGCAGAAGCTAATACTTTAGAGGCTGGACTAATGAGCCTTGAAACACGCAGTGAAACATATGGGTCATCTCTCACTGAAAACCAAAAAGAGCGCACTGCTCAATATGTTTTAGGACAAGCAGCTGTCACAGCAGCGCAGCAGGCCATTCCACCAAAGACAGAGAGTGTTACTCCAGCGCCTCCCCCTCAATCTGTCGTTGTAAAGCTAGAAACCAAACCAAATGATATATCAAACTACGCTGTGTCTGACGATGGTTCACCGTCCGCCAGCTTTAAACCACTCGCACCTGTGACCCAAACTATTCCTAAAACATACAATACACACAATGATTATGTGCCAACTCAACCAACCTACGATCTTGCCAAATACCTAGCGCGCAGTCAACTCGTGACTACAGGCCTTTCCACCTTTGATGACCAGCCTATGAGCTACTGGGCATGGAAATCATCCTTCAAAAGCGCCATAGCAGGTTTAGACCTATCTGCTGGAGAAGAGCTTGATTTGCTAGTACGGTATCTTGGTAAAAACTCAGCTAAACAAGCCAAACAAATGAAAGCCGTCAACATAAGGTGCCCTGAAGCTGGTTTAATGATGGCCTGGGAGAGACTTGAGGAAACATACGGCTCCACAGAGGCCATAGAGCAAGCCCTGTTTCATAAAGTAGAAAGCTTCCCCAAAATCACAACAAGAGAACCTCTCAAACTCCACGACCTCGCTGACCTACTGTTAGAGCTTGAGGCTGCCAAGCTTGATGGCTATTTACCTGGCTTGTCATACTTGGACACATCCAGAGGGATCCAACCAATCGTTGACAAACTACCTTACAACATACAGGAGAAATGGATGGCTTACGGCTCAAAGTACAAACGTGACCATGGTTTCAGCTTTCCCCCCTTCACTGTTTTCGCCAACTTCATACGCGCTGAAGCCAAAATGCGAACTGACCCCAGCTTCAACCTGCACAGCTTTAACCAACCTCCATCTGAGAGAAAACAGGGTCAAGAAAGATTTTCCAAAGTGCCTATATCTGTTCACAAAACTCAAGTATCTTCAGCAGTCAGATCAGAGGAAGAAAGAATCAAAATCTCAGTTAGCCCAAACAAGCAATGTCCGGTACACAATAAACCTCATCCTCTAAAAAGGTGCAGGGGATTCAGAGAGAAAGCTCTGGAAGAACGCAAACAGATTCTTAAGAAGTATAACATCTGCTTTCGTTGCTGCTCATCCACTGATCACCTGGCAAAGAACTGCACCACAGAGATTGTATGTACCGAATGTGACAGCAATACTCACATTTCTGCTCTCCATCCAGGCGCAGCCCGCTGGGAGTCTGAAGCGTCCTCTCCCCTCGCACAGAAAGGCGGGGAGAATGACAAAGCAGACACCCAAGAAGTTTCTGCAAGCTGCACTGGAGTTTGTGGAGAGGGAGTAAGCGCCAGGGAATGCTCAAAGATAACGCTAGTGAACGTATACCCCGCTGGTCACAAAGAGCAAACAAAGAGAATGTATGCAATCTTAGATGAACAGAGTAACCGCTCACTCGCTCGCTCCCAGTTCTTTGACCTGTTTCAGATCCAAGGAACAAGTCACCCCTACACGCTTAAGACATGTGCTGGACTCACATCAGTAGCAGGAAAAAGAGCCTGCGGCTTTATGGTGGAATCAGTGAACGAAAAGCTAAGCCTTCATCTGCCAACACTCCTCGAATGTAATGACATTCCCAATAACCGCTCAGAAATCCCAACCCCAGAAGCTGCCTGTCACCACGTCCATCTGCAACGGATCGCTGACATGATCCCGTCAATAGATCCCACGGCAGACATACTACTTCTTCTCGGCAGAGATGTACTGAGGGTTCATAAGGTCAGAGAGCAAATAAATGGCCCTGGCAACTCCCCATTTGCTCAAAGACTCGATCTAGGATGGGTGGTGGTAGGTGACGTCTGTCTGGACGGGGTACACAGACCCCCACAAGTGAACACCTAAAAAACCTTTATTCTGGAGAATGGTCGCACGAGTTATTTTCAGCCATGCAACGGCCAAATCAAAGTCAAAGAGACATTCACAAAGGTTCCAGAATACTGTCACAACTCAGGTCAAACCTCTACAAGCATTCATGAGTCAGGATGTAACATGGACAGCATTGGCCAACAGATTTTTACGCGCAGCGGATGATCATAAACTTGCCCCTTCAGTCGAGGACACACAGTTTCTCCAAATAATGGACGCTGAGTTTTATCAGGACAGTGACAATAGTTGGGTGGGTCCTCTGCCTTTCAAGTCGCCACGGCAATGGATACCCAACAACAGACAACTAGCTTATGACCGCCTCACGTCACTCAGACGCAGTCTGGGAAAACGACCTGAAATGAAAGCACATTTTCTGGAGTTTATGGAAAACATGCTCAGCAAAGGACATGCAGAGGTTGCGCCCCCTCTTGGTGAGAATCAAGAATGCTGGTACTTGCCTCTGTTCGGGGTTTACCACCCAAAGAAACCTAATAAAATCAGGGTTGTGTTCGACTCAAGTGCTCCATACAAGGGAGTCTCACTTAATGATGTGTTGCTTACAGGCCCCGACCTCAACAATAGCTTAGTAGGCGTGCTAATGAGGTTCAGAAAGGAGCAAGTCGCAATAACTGCTGATATTGAACACATGTTTCACTGTTTTGTCATCAAAACAAGCCACAGAGACTTTCTCCGCTTCTTATGGTACAAAGATAATGATATGTCCTCCGAAGTTGTTGAGTATCGGATGCGTGTGCAGATTTTTTAGGAATAGTCCCTCACCTTCCGTCGCCATGTATGATTTGAAAAGAGCTGCAACCAGTGGTGAAGTGTATTTTGGTAGCGACGTGCGCCAACTTATCGAGCGAGAGTTTTACGTTGATGACGCTCTAAAGTCGTTTGCTACGGAAGAAGAAGCAGTACACATTTTCAGACAAGCCCAACTCGCTCTCGCATCTTCAAACCTCAGACTACACAAAGTCACCTCCAACCGTTCTGCTATCCTAAAGGCCTTTCCCCCAGAGGACCGAGCTAAAGGCATCGAGAACTTGGACTTGTGTGCTCAAGATTTACCAGTACAACGCAGTCTAGGGTTATTATGGAATATCAGCAAAGACATTTTCACATTCAAAGTCGATGATGAACAAAAGCCCTTCACACGTAGAGGTGTTCTCTCTACAGTTAATAGCCTCTACGACCCTCTTGGGTTTCTTGCCCCTATCACAGTCCAAGGCAGATTCATCCTGAGAGAACTCAACACCGCTACCGCTGACTGGGATGCACCTCTTCCCAACAGCATGAAAGCGGAGTGGAGTAAATGGAAAGATTCACTCCAAGATTTACAAAACCTCCAAATACCACGACCATATACATCCCTCTCTACAACAAGTGCTCAAAAAAAAGAACTGTGTGTATTTGCTGATGCATCAGTGAAAGCCATCGCTGCTGCCGCCTACATTAAAGTATCGACACCAGATAACTCAGAAGTGGGTTTTGTATTTGGAAAAGCAAAGTTAGCTCCACAACCGAGTCTTACAATTCCAAGATTAGAGCGATGCACCGCAGTACTCGCAGTTGAAATTGCAGAGCTGGTTGTAGCAGAAATGGACATTACATTTGACAACATTGAGTATTACACGGACAGTAAAGTTGTACTAGGGTACATATACAATCAGTCTCGAAGGTTCTACGTGTATGTACATAACAGAGTCCAACGCATCCCTCAGTCAGCACGTCCCAATCAGTGGAAATATGTTCCATCCGAGCTCAACCCAGCAGACCATGGGTCAAGATCTGTAACAGCAGCACAACTGAGCAGCACAACATGGTTAGAAGGACCAGCCTTCCTTGTCAACTCATCTGTACAGTTTTCATCTCCAGATGCATATGACCTTATCGATCCTGCTCGCGACACAAAAATACGTCCCCAGCTGACGTGTCTCACTTTTGTGATAAAACGCACAATAAGTCCCAAGCGATTTGAAAGATTCTCCAACTACAGTACTCTCATCAAAGCATTAGCTTGTTTGATTCATGTTGTCAGTTCTTTTGTCCACTCCAACCAAACCTCCAGGTGTCATGGCTGGCACCTTTGTCAACCTACAGAAGGGGACCTGACAAAGGCTAAGGTTTGTGCTGTAAAGAGTGTTCCAAGTGAATACGACAAAGAATAATTGAAATGTATACAAGAAAAGACCAAGATACCCCCCTCAAGCAGCCTCTGGAAGCTGCACCCTATACTCGACAAAGATGGACTCTTAAGAGTAGGAGGCCGTATCACACAGTCTGAACTAGGCATCCACACCACCAATCCCCTCATCATTCCTGCTCGACACCACCTTGCAATGCTCTTAATTCGCCATTACCACGAGGCTGTGAAACATCAAGGGAGACATTTCACAGAAGGCGCAATCAGAGCAGAAGGATTCTGGCTAGTAGGAGCAAAAAGAAGCATCAGCTCAGTTCTTTACAAATGTGTCACCTGTAGAAAGTTGAGAGGAAAAGTAGAATGTCAACAAATGGGAAACTTACCACCAGAGCAAATGCAAGTAGCACCCCCTTTCACATACGTGGGTGTTGATGTGTTTTGGGCCATGGGAAGTGGTAACACGTTGCACAAGAGGAGGACAGGCAAACTCTAAAAGGTGGGGAGTAATGTTGTCATGCATGTCAACAAGAGCAGTCCATATAGAGTTAATTGAAGCAATGAGCACTGACAGTTTTATCAATGCTCTGAGACGTCTTTTCGCAGTCAGAGGCCCTGTGAAACAAATAAGATCTGACTGCGGCACAAACTTTATTGGCCCTTCTCGAGAACTGAAAATGGATAAGACAAACTTCAACACAAAAGACATTGAAGACTACCTCAACGGGCAAAACTGCTCTTGGATCTTCAATCCGCCTCATGCATCATATATGGGCGGTGCCTGGGAGCGAATGATCGGAATTGCCAGGCGCATTCTTGACTCCATGTTCCAAGACTGTAAAAAGGTACAGCTAACTCATGAACTGTTGTCAACATTTATGGCTGAAGTGTCTGCCATCATGAACGCTCGCCCTTTTCTTCCTGTGTCAACTGACCCTGAGTCACCCCTCATACTCACACCTTCAATGTTGCTCACTATGAAAACAGGATCACTGCCACCACCTCCTGGCAACTTTGAAAATGTAATGCTGCTGAAAGAACAGTGGAAAAGAGTACAAAGTCTCGCCGATGCGTTTTGGTCCAAATGGAGACGAGAATACCTCCACATGCTTCAGTTACGTCACAAATGGCAGGATAAGAAACCAAATCTCAAAGAAGGAGATATTGTTTTGCTCAAAGACTTTCAGGTGAAAAGAAATGAGTGGCCCATGTCTAAAATCACCAAAACATTTCCAGGCCAAGATGGACTCGTCAGGAAAGGTGAAGTAACAACTTTTCATGCAGGCAACAAAAAGGTTTTCTGCCGCCCTATAACTGAAGTTGTTTTGCTCTTGTCCCCAGAGAAAAAACATTTTCATTGAATATTTTAAATGTGGAATCATTGTAATCCCAGACGGGGAGTGTTATGTTCACTGTGAGTAATGTTATGTTTATTGCTTGGTAAAATGCGCCATCTAGTGGTTGTTTAAAGTGCTGACGTGGTGACGTATCGATCATTTCCTGTTTACGCTCTACCGCTGTGTTCTGCTAACGCTAATCAAACTTGTTGTCATTGATATTTTAGCCTTGAAAACACTTGTTTTAATTTTTTACCGTACAGTTAAACGTACGAAGGTTAAGTAAAACGCAATCTCGCCTCTTATAGGCAGTGTAATCTCCTTTAAACTTCCTTTTGTCCTTAGCTTAGCGTAGCTTAAATTTAGCACCTATGGCTTCTCTCTCCTCCCCTCCGCTCTCCTGCCCGGTGTGTCAGATGTTTAGTTACTCCTTGTCCTCCTTTAGGGACAATGGTAGTTGCATAAAGTGTAGCGTACTGTTAGATATGGAGGCGAGGATCAACAATCTGGAGAAGCGGTTCCGCACCCCTGATACCAAAACCGAAGCTAGCAAGCAGGACCTAGCCGGTGCGGACCCTGCTAGCTCTAGCTTAGCTTCCCCCCCGGCCAGCAATGATTGGGTTACTGTCCGTGGTAAGCATAGTCGAAGGTCAAAAAGCCGCTCGGGACACCACCATGTTCACGTCTCAAACAGGTTCTCCCCCCTCCGTGAGGACAACACACTCACCGGGGAAAAAACTCTGATAATTGGCGACTCCATAGTGAGAAACGTGAAGCTAGCGAAGTCAGCGGGCATTGTGAGGTGCATCCCAGGGGCCAGAGCGGGCGACATAGAATCAAATCTAAAGTTGCTGGCAAAGAGTAACCGTAAGTTTGATAGGATAGTCCTCCATGTCGGCACTAATGACTCCCGACGTCGTCAGTCGGAAGCAACCTAAGTGAACATTGAATCAGTTTGTGCTTATGCTAAAACAATGTCGGACTCCGTAATTTTCTCTTGTCCCTTACCAAATCTGACCAGTGATGACATGTATAGCCGCATGTCATCATTTAACCGCTGGCTATCGAGGTGGTGTCCAGAAAACGAGGTGGGCTTCATTGTAATTGGAGATCCTTCTGGGGAAAACCGAACCTGATAGGAAGAGATGGAATCCACCCTACTTTGGAGGGAGCATCTCTACTATCAGAAAACATGGCACAGTCACTTTTATGACATCTCATGAATGAGACCATGTTACACAGGCCGGAGTCCTCCACGCCCCTCTGCGCTTGCCTTAGGACAGTTTCCCTCCCATTGCTATTATGATAGCTGTGTTCATCGCCATGACAACTGTTGTGATGGTGATTAATATTATTTTATGGAGACGGTGTCTGTCCCCCGACCCAAATTTCACAATGATTTTAACATAAAATCAAATAAAAGAGCTATCAATTATAAAAATCGGAAAAAAATTAAAATCTCAAATCTAGAAACACCAAAACATAAAACCATTAGATGTGCTCTATTAAATATTAGATCACTGAGATCCAAATCTCTACTAGTAAATGACCTTATCTCAGAAAATAACTTTGATTCATTCTGTTTAACTGAAACATGGCTGTATCAAGATGAATATGTTAGTTTAAATGAAGCCACTCCTCCCAGTCATTTAAATACTCATATGCCACGAGACATAGGCCGTGGAGGTGGTGTAGCAGCTATTTATCATTCCTCTCTCCTAATATATCCTAAACCAAAGGCCAGTTACACTTCCTTTGAAAGCCTGGTTCTAAATTTATCTCATACCGAATCAAAAACCTGCCAGCCAGTCTTATTTGCGATAATTTACCGTCCTCCAGTCCCTTATTCTGAATTTCTATCAGAATTCTGAGTTTATATCAAACTTAGTCCTCAGTTCTGATAAAATACTGATAGTAGGAGATTTTAATATCTATGTTGACAAAGATAGTGATAGCCTGAGCTCAGCCTTTATGTCCCTAATAGACTCAGTTGGCTTTTTTCAAACTATTAATGAAGCTACTCATCGTTTAAATCATACTCTTGATCTTGTTCTAGCATATGGCCTTGATATTAATGAACTAAAAGTCTACCCTGAAAATCCTCTGCTATCAGATCACTTTTTAATATCTTTTAACATTATCCTAGAGGATCTTGCACTGTGCAATAAAATAGTTACGAGTAGAAATCTGTCCAATAGTGCTGTGGCTAAATTTAAAGAGGCCATTCCTGCTGCCTTAAACTCAGTGCACCATCCAATAAATAGCTATGATATTAATTATAACCCCTCTCAACTGGATCTGCTTGTCGATAGCTCTGCTAGTCTACTAAAATCCACCTTGGACTCAATTGCCCCATTGAGGGAAAAAACTATTAAATGTCAGAGGAAAGCTCCGTGGCTTAGCTCTGAAACTCGCACACTCAAACAAACAACCCGTAAATTAGAGAGAATGTGGCGCTCCAATAAAACAGAGGAGTCACGAATTCTCTGGCAAGAAAGCCATAGTAAATACATGACAGCCTACGACATAGTCGATCTACATACTACTCCTCACTAATTGAAGAAAATAAAAATAATCCGAGGTACCTTTTCAGCACTGTCGCCAGGCTAACACAAAGTCAGCCATGATTCCTCTAGCCCTCAGCTGTGAGGACTTTATGACATTTTTTAACGATAAAATTCACAAGATTAGAGATAAAATTAGCCACTCCCTGCCTTCACCTGGGCCTGCTGTACCATTAAATGTAAATAGGCCTAACCTAAACTGTTTCACACATATAGGACTTCAGGAACTTAACTCTATTATTTCATCCTCCAAACCATTGACCTGCCTTTCAGATCCGATCCCAACTAAGCTGTTTAAAGAAGTTGTTCCCCTTGTCTGCCCATCTTTGTTGGAGACAATAAATATATCCCTATCAATAGGCTACGTGCCACAGTCCTTTAAAGTAGCTGTAATTAAACCCCTTCTCAAAAAACCTACTCTTGATTCCAGCACTTTAGCAAACTACAGGCCTATATCTAATCTTCCTTTTATTTCAAAGATTCTTGAGAATGTTGTGGCGGCTCAGCTCTGTGACTTCCTTCAAAACAACAACCTGTTCGAGGACCTCCAGTCAGGATTTAGAGCTCAACACAGCACAGAGACTGCGTTAGTTAAAGTAACTAATGATCTACTCTGGGCTTCAGATGAAGGACGACTCTCAGTGCTGGTTTTATTAGATCTTAGTGCAGTTTTTGACACTATAGATCACTATATTCTACTAGAGAGATTAGAGGAATTATTTGGAATCACAGGGACTGCCCTAAACTGGTTTAAGTCCTACCTATCTGATAGGTACCAGTTTGTACACGTGAATAATAAGTCTTCTGTGTACACTAAAGTAAGCTACGGGGTTCCTCAGGGCTCTGTGCTAGGTCCAATCCTCTTCTGTATCTATATGATCCCCCTTGGTAATGTTATGAGAAAATACTCTGTTAAGTTTCACTGCTATGCTGATGATACCCAACTGTATGTATCAATGAAGCCAGGTGAGACAAATCAGCTATCTAAACTTGAGGCCTGTCTAAAGGACATTAGGGCCTGGATGGACCAAAATTTTCTTCTTCTTAACTCAGACAAGACTGAGGTCATTGTACTGGGCCCACGACACCTTAGAGAAACCTATGCTAGCCTAACTGCCCTCGATGGCATTACTCTGGCACGAAGCACAACTGTTAGAAACCTTGGGGTTCTATTTGATCAGGCTTTATCCTTCAACTCTCACATAAAACAAACTTCAAGAACTGCCTTCTTTCATCTCCGTACCATTGCTAAAATCAGATCTATCCTGTCTCAGAGCGACGCCGAAAAGCTAGTCCATGCTTTTGTTACCTCTCGACTGGATTATTGTAATTCTCTTTTAGCAGGCTGCCCGAGCAAGTCGCTTAAGACACTTCAGCTGGTTCAAAATGCTGCAGCACGTGTACTGACTAAAACTAGGAGAAGAGATCACATTACTCCTGTATTAGCCTCTCTGCATTGGCTTCCCATAAAATATAGAATAGAATTCAAGATTCTTCTTCTTACTTATAAAGCCCTAAATGGACAGGCACCAGTCTATCTCAAGGAGCTTGTAGTGCCATACAATCCCCCCAGAACACTACGCTCTCAAAATGCTGGACTACTCGTTGTTCCATTTGTCTCTAAAAGTAGTATAGGAGGAAGAGCTTTCAGTTATCAGGCCCCACTTCTCTGGAACCATCTACCAACCACGGTTTGGGGGGCAGACACCCTCTCTACCTTTAAGGTTAGGCTCAAAACATTCCTCTTTGGTAAAGCTTTTAGTTAGGAACCAGCTCATAGCTCATAGTTAAGATGCAATAGGCATAGACTGCCGGTGGGGGGGTCTGGCATGCTCGGTTGGAGAGAGGTTGGAGAGGGCGTTAAGAGAGATGTCATTTAGGTTAGAGAGGGACCGGAGAGGGTCCCATTCCTCTCTCAAACACTCCCTCTATGTCTGCTTCTTCCCTTGTGTGTTTGCTCCTGTACTCCTTCTGGCTTTTGTCTTGCAGGTCCGTGGGATCCTCAGTGTGGAGTTACAGAGTCTTAACAACTCTGTCTCCACCCTTTCCTCTGCACACACGCAACACAGCATAATGTGGATGGCTGTTCATCATAGGAATGGGATCCACACAAGGTTCCTGCTGCTTAACAGAAGGTTTTCCTTGCCACCATGATGAATTCATGTTGGGTGTGGGATACATATGTATGTGTATATACGTATATATGCATATGTGTGTATCCATAAAATGAAGTCCGTCCTTAAGACTGCTCTACTGTAAAGTGTCTTGAGATACCATTGGTTATGATTTAGCGCTATACAAATAAAAGATTGATTGATTGATTGATTGATTTAAAGTCCGTTTTATTTGAGACAGTAGAAGAAGAACTCAAGCAGGAAGTTGTTCAGAACGATCTCACTGCAGTACAAGGCAGCTCCACTTTCCTGGTTTTTCCTATGTTTTTGTTTGTTTAAGCATTGTCTGTAAGTATTGCTGAGTGAGAAGGATTAGACACTAAATTTATTGACCTTTAGTGGCACATTTGAGAGTCAGGACGTTTTTTGATGTGCTTTTAAATGTGTTTATCTGTATGCTAATTTTAATGCTAATCGCTATGCTAACGGAGGCAATTTGGTTCTTTTATATGTAAATGTGCTAGTTATAGCCCTTTATTGTTATTTTAGCACAAGACTTACAGGTATCTTTCTTGTTTTTCTTTATTGTTGCAGTTTCACAAAAAAGATGTTCAGTAAACGACATTGATCATCTTCGAGAGTCTGTGGAGTTTCTGGATCTTTGTTTAGCTGTTTGGATAGCTAGATCTGCTTCTAGCAAGGCCTTTACAGGAGGACTTTCTATTAACAAACGATTCTCTGGAAGTGTCACCGTTCTTACTCTGGAAAACCGGCAAGGCTGTCATCAGAGGGATGACAAGAAAAAACAGGAACAGATTGCAGAAAAAACGATTAAAGAAAAAATTAAGAAATTTACGGAAGAATACGCAGCTAACCTGACTAAACCGTTATGGAAAAAACTCCAAAACAAAACTTAATCTGGACATCATTGTATCTAAAAAAATTGATTTTATTTTGCAGCAATTATGGTACAAAAACTTTGACCACAATAATAAATCAGGCAAATAATTAGCAAATCAGCTTAAACACAACAAAGAGAACTATTTCATAGCAGCAATTTCTGATAATTCAGGTCAAACTTTAAACTTATCTCAGGACATTAATAAGGTTTTTCATGATTATTATCCAAACCTATACTCATCTAACTTAAACCTTGACCCTGAAGATATTAAAACCTTCCTCAATAACTTAAACCTACCACAGCTCACCATAGATCAGAAAACCACCTTAGACTCACCATTAACCTTACAAGACCTACAAAATGCTTTGGATAGCAGGTCAACAGGCAAAGCACCCGGTCCAGATGGGTTCCCTGCTGAATTCCTAAAACACTTCTGGTCAATGCTGGCTCCGCTCTTTTTCAGAGTAATAACTGAGATTAAAAATAAAGGTTACGTAGGAGGCCACATGAATACAGCAAACATTAAATTACTACTTAAACCAGACAAAAACCCCATGTTACCCTCAAGCTACCGTCCCATCTCACTTATTAACACAGGCATAAAAATAATTTCCAAAGCACTCACTTCCAGGTTAGAGAAAGTAGTACAGTCAATTATATACTAAGACCAGACAGGGATTATTAAAAATAGACACTCAACAGACAATGTTAGAAGACTGTTTAATTTGATCAACATGGCACAGAACTCTAGAAAGAAAACAACAATCTTGTCACTTGATGCAGAAAAAGCATTCGATAGAGTCAATTGGTCATTCCTCCTAGCTGTCCTTGGCAAATTTGGCTTTGGAGAATCATTCATACAATGGATCTCCACCCTGTACACTAAACCTCAGGCCTCAGTAACCACAAACAAAATAACATCCCAAAGCTTCACACTACAGAGGGGAACCAGACAAGGTTGCCCACTCTCACCCTTGCTTTTTGCAATATTTGTTGAACCTCTCGCAGCAGCTGTTCGTTAGAATACTGTTATTAAAGGAATCCACTCATCCATTTCAGAACACAAAATTAATCTTTATGTGGATTATATTTTACTCTATTTGGAAGAACCCCAATCCTCATTAGAAGAAGCTTTTACACTAATGAACAGCTTCTCTAAATTATCAGACTATTCCATTAACTGGTCAAAATCATCAATCCTTCCATTAACAAAAAATTCATGGAACCTGGCAAGACAAAACCCACAATACCCCTCTCCCACAAATACATTTAAATATCTAGGCTTAAATTTATCACCAAACCAAAATGAATTAATTAAATTGAACCTAGATCCGCTGTTGGATAAAGTCACAGAAGACCTGAGGAGATGGAACAATCTCCCCATCTCACCCCTTGGGAGAATAGCCTCAGTTAAAATGAAAATCTTACCTAAAATAAACTCTCTGTTCTCTATGATCCCACTGAAACCACCAAGGCAATGGTTCAAAAGATTAGATTCTGCAATTACAAAATTCTATGCTAGGAATAAAAAAGCCAAAATAAGCCTTTCAACCCTTCGAAAAAACAAAACCGAGGGTGGGTTGGAAGCCCCTAATTTCACGCATTATTACTTAGCAAACCAAATTCTATATTTAACAGAATGGCTAAAACAAGAAAATACCACAACACCTGGCTAGAAATAGAACAGCTAGACTTCAAACATATTAAACTCTCTGATCTCCCTTTTATCACTGCGACCCTCAAACGTCATAACTGCTTTAAAAACCCACTAATTGCCTCCACCTTAACTGCGTGGTGAAAAGCCCTGGACATTACAAATGTTCAATCAAAAACTAGCATGCTGACTCCAATCTGGCACAACCTCGACTTTAGAAACAGAAAAACTTTATCTAAAAACATGGGAAGAGAGCGGAATTATTCATCTCCAAGACCTCTTCAAAAATAATAAGCTCAGGACATATAACAATCTAACCCAAACATTCAATATAAATAATATTCAATAAAAGTAATTTTCTTCAGTACTTACAAGTAACAGAGACATTTAAGAAAAATACGGCAATAGATTTAATCACCTTGCAACCTCCAGAACTGGCCATATATATGAAAAAAATCTCAACAAAAACAAAAAAAACTCTCAAAAATATAAAGAGCACTCTTGAACACTAACTCTAATCACTTACCAATCACTAAATGGGAAGCTGAACTCTCATTCACCACGAACACCGATTCCTGGACAGAAATTTGTTGTAATACTTTGAAGATGACTAAAAACACAAATCTTCAGCTAATTCAATACATGGTCCTCCACAGATCCCACATTACCCAACAGAAAATGTATAAAATGGGCTTCTCCGCAACAGACATCTGCTCTCAGTGCACCCAGGGAACAGCTGATTCATATTTACATGCCGTCTGGCTTTGTTCGCCAGTTCAACAGTTTTGGTTTCTAATCACTGAAAAACTGTCCTCCATTTTGGACTGCAGGAATCCTCTATCTCCAAATCTATGTCTGTTAGGAGACCTGACTATGCTTGATACTCCAGCAAACCAATCGCAATCCATCCTTGTGGCACTTGCCATAGCAAAAAAAACAATATTAGTGAATTGGAAAGATAAAAAATCGTTAAGCATAAACCAATGGTGAAATCGCCTCATAGAATTTATTTCCATGGAAAAGATGTCTGCTCTCAGAAAAAATAAAATAACCTGCTTTGAGGAGCATTGGACTCCTTTTTCTAATTGCATTGAATCTTGATTTTTCATTTTTAGCCTGATGATCTAGCCTGCAAGTGACTGCCAGCACCACTCTTTAATAACACACTGATCTAACTGTAGTCCTGGACCTCCATGGGCTTGTGAAGTGGCCTTGGCCTGGGTGGCTTGAGTGGGTTGCTGGGGTGTTTTGGGTGCCTCTACGCAGGCGTGCGTCCCTTTCAGGTGCTCTTGTGGTCCCTGGGCGGTTTGGTGTTGCTCTCCTGCCCCCTCCGTGCATGTCTGGGTGGCCCTTGGGGCTGGGGGCCTGCGTGTTTCTTTGCCCCCTCCCCAGGGGCTCACTTGGGGGACCGCAGGGGCCGGCTTGTGTAGCGTCGGGGGGAGGGAAAAGTGAGTTGTGGGGCCTCGCCTGTGCTGGGGCCCCACCTGGGGCGTACTGGGTGGGTGTGTGTGGGGGCGCGGCCGGTGGATCCTGTCCTGGCGGATCCACTTCGGGGGTGTAAAAGTGTTTGTGTGCATCACTCTTTGGATTTAAACTGAATTTCTCCAACAAAGTGTTGATTTACTTCATCACTTGGAGTGGAGCGAAGACGTTTTTCATGCCTGCACCAGATTTGAATGACAATAACAGAGCTGCACTCCTACTACTCCTAGGGCTTAATTTCTACCTTTTTAACATGGACTCTGGTTGTATCGCGATACGTGGGTCACGATATAATATTATTGTGATATATCACGATATTCTACTCAGTTAATATCAAAATTAAACGTAGAGATTAAAAATCAAGAATATGTTCATCAGAAGATATTTATCATTCAGAAGACAAATTGAGTCAAAACCATTTTCTTCAAAACATCTTACTTATTATTTACAGTATTAGTGTTTTTGCCCATTTTCACTGAAAAAAAGAAAATGCAGTGTTACACACTGCCATCATAAAATCAAGTGCAACAAGTTTCTTTTCACTGAAACTACCGTGCAGAAGTCTCAAAGTAACCAAAGTAACATAATGACGACATTGTAACAACTGTAAGCGAGAACATTAAGGATAAAACACCCTGAGTTACTGACAATGCACAAAAATAAGAAAAAATAATTTCTCCTATTTTGTGTAAGTTTAAACACTGACCTGAACAGATTATATGAAAATAAAATGTCTGTGCATACATAAATATTGCAGGCATTACACACTGTCATCATAAAATCAAGTGCATCAAATAACCATTGCAACACATTGAAAGCAATGTAACCACCACTGAAATATTGCATAAATACACAAAAATATTGATTAAGTATCAAAAAAATTAAATATTAATAATTAAATAATAGCGGTTTTTGAAAAGTTCCGTTTTCAAGCACCAAAATGCCATTGCCGTGTAAATGAACCGCCGGTGACTCTTTCTGGAGCAATACCTGCACGATATCCTCCAGATCCAGGCAAAAGGGGTTACAAAATGTTGTGGAGGGATATATTCAACATATTAAAACAAACAACAACAAAAGTATCGAAGTGATTCACCGAATGGGTGCAGCAGCAGCTCCAACTCACAACTGACCACAACTTTTTCCTTCATTTTACCTTCTTTACCTATATTTTTATTCTTAATGTGTTCCTATATGTCTTTCTAACGTGGACGTCCAAACCGCACTATTTTTTCTGCTGCTTGTGTCTGCAATTTTTGCGATCGTGTTGGGAAATACTGGTCGTATTGTTTACACCCGAGTTCAGCAATTAGCACTCCGTGCTAATCCTATGCCAGGCTATGCAGCGAGACGTAACATCCCCGTCATTTTCTCCTCAGGTCACGGGGGATTTCGAGTCTCACTGCATAGGCTGGCGGGGGCAAAGCGCCAAGTAGAAGAAAATATCAGCCTGTCCTCCCGTCCATCATCATGGGGAATGTTAGATCTATCTCCAATAAGATGGACAAGCTAGCGGTGCTAACTCGGCATGAGAAGGACTTCCGGGAGCGGAGCCTGCTGATGTTGATGAATGCTTCACTATTGTGCCTGCTCTGAACATGTTAGAGCATGTTGGACCCTGTTTACATAATAACGGTTGCTCGGATGTATGTTTGGACAATTACTGTTTGTGGGCGGGGTTTTGTGAAAGGTCAATTAACATCACAGCTGACCAGGTGAAAAGGCAACTGGTGAAGCTCCACGATGGCAAAGCTAGAGACCCTGATAGTGTCAGCCCCAGAGTGCTGAAGGCTTGTGCCCCCCCCAGCTCTGTGGAATATCTTCACCATGAGCCTCAATCTGCAGAGGGTCCCTGTCCTGTGGAAGACATCCTGCCTGGTTCCTGTTCCAAAGATGCCACGTCCCAGTGGCTCCAAGGACTACAGACCGGTTGCGTTGACCTCCCACGAGGAACCCTGGAGAGACTTATTCTGATGCAGCTCTGGCCATCTGTCAGACCATATCTGAACCCGTTGCAGTTCGCCTACCAGCTCAAGGTTGGAGTTGAAGAAGCCATTACCTACCTACTCAACCGCGTCTACTCTCACCTGGACAAGCCGGCGAGCATTGTGAGAGTCATGTTTTTTTTAAACTTTTCCCAGTGCTTTTAAAACCATCTGTCCGGCTCTACTGGGTGAGAATCTAACTGAGATGTGGTTTTATCCTCCCTTGTGTATTGGATTGTGGATTACTTGACTGGCAGACCACGTATGTACGCCTGCGACACTGTGTGTCTGACAAAGTGGTTAGCAACACCGGGGCCCCTCAAGGGTCTGTCCTCTCTCCCTTCCTCTTCACCACCTACACCACGGACTTCAGCTACTGCACTGTGAAGTGTCATCTCCAGAAGTTCTCAGATGACTCTCCAGTAGTTGGATGTATCAGGGAGGAGGACGAGGTGGAGTACAGGGCTGCTGTGGACAGCTTTGTCATATGGAGTGAGCTGAACCACCTACAGCTCAATGTGACAAACACTAAGGAGCTGATTATGGACCTGAGGAGGACCAAGAAGCCAGTCAGCCCTGTCTCCATCCAGGGGGTCAGTGTGAACATTGTGGAGGAGTACAAATACAAATGTTGGTCAACGAGTCCCACCCACTCCATGATGTGCTGGTCAGCTACAGGAGCACCTTCAGCACCAGGCTGATCCCATCACGGTGCTCCACAGAACGCCACAGGAAATCTTTTCTGCAAGTGGCAATCAAACTCTACAATGCATCTCTGTAACCTGTCAGCTTTGATTGTTGTACATTATATATCTGTATTATATTTGTACATTTGTATATTTGTATTATTGATCGTTTCCATTTGTATAAGGGTCAACAGAACAAAGGAGGGACTTATATACATTAATGTATATAAATGACCACCGGCAGTACACAATAGTAAGACTAGTTAGTTATTTTTTCATATTTAAAAAAGATCTCAGCTTTAAGCAAGAAAAATGGTCAGTTGGCCGCATCCCTTATATATCAGTATTAACACATACTGTATGCAAATACAGTAAATACACAAGCACATACACTACACATTTAAGGCTTTCTTTCCTTCAAGTTCTACAATAATCTAGAAGCAAACAAATTGGGACCAATAGTCCAACAGCTTTCTCTCACCTCTGTTTGCAATTTCTTGCGCCACAGCTTTGCCAATTCCACTGTTAGCGCCCGTAATCATGAAGGACCTTCCTGTAAGGATCACGTCCAGGTCAGCTCGAGCAAAATTCTTGGCTGCAGCTTCATATCCGCTCCTGGTCAAATAAAACACACCAGTGAGGAGATTGGACACAAGCACTGAAAGGAAGATATGCACTTGTGTACTTGTGAGGGAAAAGCTGAGGTAATCTTCTCTTTAATGAGTTCAGCTCAATCAGATTGTAGGAGCCATTAATGTAGTATGTGTGTGTATGTGTGATGCAATGTTTGGTTGCTGTGGTAATGTGCAGTAGGTGGGGTCACAAGTACAGTGACGATTGTCATAAATTTTTCCATATCCAAACACTCAAGTTGAATCCTAAACTTCTAGAAATATGTCACGGTTCCAAAAAACAATGCACATCACATTCAGTCATTCACTGATTTATCATAATTTATTCAGTCAACATGCTGGTGGTTAGGCTGCTCCAAAAGAGAAGTCACAATGTATTGCAGTGTGAAGATCAGCCTAATTTTTCTGCCACAAGTTAATGTTCTCTTTTTCCCCTTCATACTAACAACAGAATAACGTTTGTTTGTGTGGAAAGCCTGATTTTATTAACTTACATTCAGAAATGATCAGCGCACAATAGACATCATCATCTGTCATCAATGTTACCCTTGTTATTTACTCTGTAGTGTGATCAAACTGTAGCTTTACGTTGGACACAGTGTTAAAATAGTTGACCAGCATGAACATCATTCTGAGCTCTGTCAGAGTTTCATTTCACAAGCTGCAGGTGATGTGCACACCGCGGCACACAGCTGATTTGCTTTGCGACGCAGCAGCCACCATCCTTCCAACAAAAAGGTTTACGGTTAGGTTTAGTCCTAGTCACGTGACCTACACTGGCCAATAACTGACCTATCACGTGACCTAAACTGGCCAATGAGGGGCGCTGCATAAAAATAGAATGTTGGTATATTGATACGGCAACCGTGCGGATAGCCACTGCCCTTGCTTTAGCTTTCTGTCCGGATGGTGACAGACAAGATGTACAGTAATGTTTGTTGTGTTAGACATAACGCTACTTGTCCGGAGCAGAGATTAATACAGCTTTGGTCATATCTAAATTTGTTCACCATGGAATTGTACAGGTGCAGGTTTAATCACGGTTGTTGGTTTGTTTGCTAAGGTGAAGTCCCAGGTGCTGCAACTCTTCTTCATGCTGCAAGTCTTCCTCATGTTTGCGCTCACTTGTTGGTGCATTACAGCCACCCAGTGGTTGCCCACGAAAATGTGAAAAATACAATTTTAAAAAAATCGATACTGGGAAGCAGAATCAATTATTAAAATCGGCACCCAAAAAAACAATATCGCAATAAAACTTTCCCAAAGTGACAAAAATAACATTACACAACATATCAACTAGGGGTGGGAATCTTTAGGCACCTCACGATTCGATTCCATTACGATTCAAGGGGCTACGATTCAATTCTAAATATATTATTAATGTATTTTGATGCATGTTTTATTCACAAAATATCTGTTGTATTCACTGTGTCCACTCACTGTATAAAAATATATATTATTTGTTGTTGGAAAAAAAGAGATACATTACCATTAATTATCCTTTATTAAACTAATGGAAGAAGTATGTGAACTGAAAATGTACAAGTTTTTTGAAACAAAGGTAGTAGCAGCCTTCCTTGTAACTTCAATTGAAAAAGAAAAAAAGACAACGTATGACATTATCTTACAGTCATCAGAGATAAAGTGTGCGATTATAAGATGTCCACACATCACGTCACTGCTATACTACCCGCTTTCTGCAGCGATGCTATGACTTCTGTTTTGGTTTGGTTGTAAAGCTTCTGGATGGCCGTATCAGTAAAGTATCGTCGAGAAGGGATGCTATATCTCAGCTCCAAAGTATGCAGCAGCGCACGAAAGCGCTGGTTTTCTACGACCATGTAAGGACGTAAATCCTTAGCAATAAATATTGCAATCGACTTGTTCATCCACTTTACCTTTTCCGAAGAGGGTGACTTGTTGTGACTTGTTCAATTGTTCGAAGGTTAGTAGAGGTACTTTTAGCAACAGCACCAGCCGACTTTGCCTCCTCCTCTGGATGAAAGCTATAGGACTTCTCATTAAACGCTATTATTAGTCAAATACTGTATGTTATTACAGATATGAAATTTGTACTCTGCATTTAACCCATCCCTGAGGACCAGTGGGCAGCCATTTTTGAGGTGCCTGGGGAGCAGTTAGGGGTTAAGAGACTTGCTCAACATCCCACAGTGATGGCCTGGGTGAGATTCGAACCGGCAACCCTTCGATTAGAAGCCCAGCGTCTTATATACAGTGTGGCTCTTGTTCAGTTCACTTCCACCGTGGACATTAAAGAAGCCAAAGTGCTTCCAAACATCAGATTATAAGCTGCACGGGGCTGGTCTTAACTCTCGCACGTCTATGCTTCCTTGTTGTGGTGCCCTCTTTAAAGTGTCCCTCTGGAAACGCACTGCACGCCAGAGTTCCACGGCCTTTTTGTTCAGACCTTTAAACGGCCTCTAAAATTTAGATTTTCGATTGCTGGAAATTAAATAATCGAGTCAGAATCGTCCACCTCTGAATCTCGATGCATCTAAGAATGGATTTTTTTCTCCCACCTCTAATATCAACATGTTAAAAGAACGGTGGCTTAACGGTCAGAAAACGGCTGGAAGAAGTGTTGTAGGACTGAAAGGGCTGGATTAAAAAATTACACACAGATAATACATTGACAAATATTCTGGCATGTAAATATTAATGTAGAAATGAATTGTTCTTTTTTTTAAGCGATTCATAGTAATTCCCAAGAGTCACAAAAATTCCTAACAAACACAAAAATTAAATGCATCACACTGTTTGTGGTTGAGGTACAGCTGTCTGTGATTATAAAGATAGCCAGTAGGTGGTTTTGTGTGCGCGCGAAGCTTCGAGAAAATAAACCCTTCTCGAATCTAGGTGAGAGTGGACTTTGGCACCCCTCAAAGAAAAAAGAAGTCTATATGCAGCGTATACACATTTATTATTTATTTAAAATGTCAAGACAACGTCCATCCATCCATCTTCTTCCGCTTTATCCGGGGCCGGGTCGCGGAGGCAGCAGTCTCAGCAGAGATGCCCAGACCTCCCGATCCACGCACACCTCTTCCAGCCATTCTGGGGGACCCCAAGGCGACACCAGGCCAGCTCAGAGACATAGTCCCTCCAACGTGTCCCGGGCCTTCCACGAGGCCTCTTCCCAATAGGACATGCCTGAAACACCTCCCGAGGGAGGCGACCAGGAGGCATCCGAAACAGATGCCCGAGCCATCTCAGCTGGCTCCTTTCGACGTGAAGGAGCAGCGACTCTACTCCGAGCTCCTCCCGGGTGACTGAGCTTCTCACCCTATCTCGACGGGTGCGCCCAGCCACCCTGCGAAGGAAACTCATTTCGGCCACCTGTATCCGCGATCTTGTCCTTTCGGTCATTACCCAAATCTCATGACCATAGATGAGGGTAGGAACGTAGATCGATAAATCGGTAAATTGAGAGCTGTGCGCCCCGACTCAGCTCCCTCCACCACAACAGTCCGATACAGCGACCGCATCACTGCTGACGCCGCACCAATCTGTCTATCGATCTCACGCTCCATCCTACCCTCACTCATGAACAAGACCCCGAGATACTTGAACTCCTCCACTTGAGGCAAGGACTTTCCACCGACAACGTTTTCTTGTTTTTTTCCCCATGAACTAAATGTCTGTGGAAGTTGTAATAATAACATATACTTTGTCATATATGTAGAACTACACACACAAAATGTGTGTGTGTAGCTCGTTACACCCATCACTCATCCCTAAGGAGCAGTGGGCAGCCACAGCATAGTGCCCAGGGAGCAGTTAGGGTTAAGGGACTTGCTCAACATCCCACAGTGATGGCCCAGCTGAGATGCGAACCAGTGACACTTCTTAATCACTAGGCCACCACTCCCCGGCAACTTCTTCCATCCTCTCTGCAATTTAGCGCCCCACCAACAGATGGTGCCCTAAGCACCTGTGTTTCCTGGCGGCAAGGCCAGCCCTGCTCAAGTGGTACAATGCCTCATGAAATTACGAGACGTGTAGCCTTCCGTCAACACGGACCACACTCAGCCTGACTCTGTGAGCTCTATTCTCCTTTTCTGTGGTCGTCTCGAAGCATATTCAATGCATTCATTGCACCGTGCATAATTTATTGTGCATGCTTGTTTGATCCCATCCAAGTAATGATCTTTATAATGTGGACCAAGTACAGTGGTGATGAAATGCAGAGGATCTCTACTCTGACAGACTGAAGCCAGATTCATATTTCTGATGAGCAGCCACGCTTCAGGTTGCCGTGTGGTCTGTGTTGGGATATCATCAGGTTCCGGTGCACCCAGCGGACATTCCCAAGACGGCGGTCATCACCCCCGTCACAGAGGATGGGGCGGTCCCCCTCGCGTCGAAAGTGGAGGCGGTTGTAGCTTTTCCACGTCCGCAGTCCGCACGGTCACTTAGAGAGTTCCTTGGTATGGTGACGTTTTACCACCGCTTCATACCGCGGGCTGCCCACATCATGCGACCGTTGTATGAGGCTCTTAAGGGTAAATCCCCTGGTCAGGCAATCGACTGGACTGAGGAAAAGGATCTAGCGTTCAGAGACGTCAAGACGTCACTAGCACAGGCGACGCTGTTGGCTCACCCGTCCCCGTCGGCCCCGATCGCCATCACTACGGACGCGTCGGACTACGCAGTCGGCGCCGTTCACGAGCAGTGGGTGGGGGGCGCCTGGCAACCGCTTGTCTTTTTTAGCAGACAACTGACTGCCAGGGAACGCAAGTACAGCGCGTTTGACAGGGAGCTCCTCGCGCTTTGGCTCGCGGTACGGCACTTCCGTTTTTTGCTTGAGGGTCGGGAGTTTACAGCGTTCGTGGATCACAAACCCCTGACATTCGCTATGTCCAAGGTGGCGGAGCCGTGGTCCGCACGCCAGCAGCGGCAGCTGGCGTACATCTCGGAGTTTACCACTGACGTACGTCACGTTGCCGGCAAGTCGAACGTGGTAGCAGACTGCCTCTCCAGGGTCATGCTAGGGACGGTTCAGTTGGGGCTCGATTACGTCCACATGGCAAAAGACCAGATCTCTGACTCCAGTGTGTTGGCCCTTAAAGACTCAGGCTCCGGGCTACACCTGGCGGAGGTACCCTACGGCGACGCGGGTGCAGTGCTCCTGTGTGACACGTCCACCGGCAGGCTGCGGCCAGTTGTTCCCATCGATTGGAGGCATTCGGTGTTCGAGGCGGTCCACAACCTCTCGCATCCGGGCAGAAAAGCCTCTGTGCGTTTGGTGGCGGCTAAGTTCGTTTGGCAGGGTCTTAAAAAAGATGTGAGGTCTTGGGCGGACGTGTGCGTAGCTTGCCAGCGGGCTAAAGTGCACCGGCACACGAAGGCTCCTTTAGTGCATTTCTCGGTCCCGGAGCGGCGGTTCGATCATGTTAACATAGATTTGGTGGGTCCCCTGCCCTCGTCACATGGTTTCACCTACCTACTCACGATGGTGGACAGGACCACCCGCTGGCCTGAGGCTGTCCCACTGGCGGCGACGTCAGCAGTTGATGTAGCCCGTGCGTTTATCGGGACGTGGGTAGCTCGGTTTGGCACCCCGGCTGACATTTCCTCTGACCGCGGTTCGCAGTCAACTTCCGATCTATGGAATGCTGTGGCGGAGAGTTTGGGGGTCAAGCTCCATCGTACCACCGCGTATCACCCCCAGGCCAACGGCCTCTGCGAAAGGTTTCATCGCTCCGTGAAAGCTGCTCTCCGGGCCTCCCTCACGGACTGTGGGTGGGTTGATAGGCTTCCGTGGGTCATGCTGGGCCTCAGAACCGCGCACAAAGAAGATCTCCAGTCCTCGTCGGCTGAGTTGGTGTACGGGCAGCCGTTGTGGGTTCCGGGGGATTTCTTGCCTAGCGCTACCGCTCCCTGGTCGGCGTCGGTCCAACGTGCCTCTCTGCAGGGTATTGCTAAGACTTTCGCCCCGGTGCCTACTTCTCAGCACTGCACGCCTGTGTCTAGGGTCCCGGTGGAGCTGCGTTCGGCGAGTCATGTGTTCATTCGACATGACGCGCATCGTGCTCCGTTTCAGCCCCCGTACGACGGGTCCTGGATCACGGGGTTAAGCATTTGGTGGTGGATAAAGGTGGCAGGCCGGAGTGTGTTTCACCTGGACTTAAGCCTCCCGGTGGAGTTGGCGCAGCCCCCGCGGCGGGGACGCCCTCCCGCGGTGTCTCGTTCGTCTGATCGCCCTGCAGTGTTCCCTGACGCGCCCCCCCGCAGCCCTGTGGCTGCTGATTTGGACTCGCCGGAGTCACTTCCCCTTTCCTTCGGTGCGCGGAGTCGTAGAGGCCGGATCGTTGTGCCTCCTCGACACAGTGATTTTGTGTATGGGTGAATTCTGGGGGGGCTCATGTGGTGCTCATGTTTTCAGGTTCATAATCCACCCAATAACTGAGGAGTTCCGGGGGGGAACTTATGGTATTGTGAAGGGTGTTTCCACGGGGAAGTATTTTGGTGTTACACATGCTCACCCCTGTGTGTTAGTGTGGTGAATAAGAGCTGTGTTAATGGAAAATAAAGATTGGAGTTCTATGCTGAACACTCCACCTCCGACTCCCTTTCTTCGGCTCCACAGCACTACATTTCACTAATTTAAAAATACTTTGTGTACTGTTCAGTTTGTATTATTAACTTTATTAAAAGAAATGATGCTTCTAAATTGTATTTTTTTGCCCCGCAGTATTGAAAATGGTATCAAGTTTTTTTCCCCCTCAGAGTATCGTTATCAAGTTTGAAATTATAGTATTGTGACAACCCTAGTGTGCGCGCTTGTTTTGTTTATTCAGCCCGAGCATGTTAAAAGGGAAAGTCCTTGAGTGGAGCAATGCGCTCCCATTTACTTTTGCTTTACGCCACTTTTGTCCGTTTCAGGGTAATGGTAGACACAGACGTGAGCGTGCGCGTGAGCGTGAATGCACCCCACTTCCGCTGTGCACCTGTGAATGCGGACAATAAGCTACAGCGGGTTTTGCAATGCCACAGTCAAGAAATATGCCTGTGCTTCACTAATGATGATGGAGGCTTCACGTAGTTCCAGTGTGGCCTTCCTCCGCAGTTTAATCTCCAACTCTTTTGAAGTTGGCAGGGACACAGCTCACTGTTAACCAGACTAAATGAAAAGGTTTTTAAGTGCTGGAGTGAAGCTCACATTTACAGCTGCCATGTTTTTTGAAAGTGCTCAGTCTGCATCGCATTTTAAAAAGCAGAGCCATGACACTCTTGTGCATGCAATATTATGTTCAGGTCATGCATGGAAATTCTTCAACTCTTCCACTCCCTCACAGTCACAAAGTCTGCCTTTAGGTCCCGAAACATGGTACCGTTTGATTACCCATGAATCTGTATCAGGTAGTACCTAAATAAAAAACCTGAATTCATATGATCGGATCGGTGATCGTTTTTTCTGCAATGACAGACATATGGTCCAGCGAACCAGGAAGGAGTTGTTAAAGGCAACAGATTATGTCTTAAGCCGGAAGCAGTGGACAGGCTGGTTTTCCTTGACCTAAAATAAATCACATTGTACAATGACTCAGCCACCTTCCTACTTCACCTCCTGCAACATCTACAGACCATCAACTTTCCTGCACCTGTGGCTAACCTTTTAAATCCCTAGTAAGATAACTAAACTAACAAAAACACTATTCTGGAAGAAAATAGAGATTTTAATTGTGTGGGAACATATTTGTTTAACCACCAATGTGCAGGTTAAATATGCATGCTTCATGTGTAGCAAGAAATTAGCATGTGTTGCCCACTTGATCATGCTTTATCAAATTCAAGTTACTTTTTGTAGCGTTTCAAATACATGAACTAAAAAGAAATCTTCTTTATATAACATTGTGTTCATTTAAACTGAGATGTGCAATAATTTGAAGATGCAAGATACTGTTTTATTTCTTGATGTCAATTCATTTTTATTTGAAACTGTTTTAAGTTGCTATTTACATGATCAATATAAATCATATCAAACTAAATCAAACATTATTCTATATAATTTTAACTGTATAGAATTTAATACATTGTATTGTCTTCATTGAGAAGGTATTTTTCGGCTCCAGGAGGACTTTAATCCAGGTGAGTTGAGGCAAAATGGTTCCTTTGAGAGTAAAGGTTGCAGACCCCTGACCAGGGGAAGAGGGTTAGGAGACCCCACTATAAAGGTTGTTTTATGCTTTATCCGCGAGGTCCGCACGGCTCCGTGCGTACAAATGACGCAATTTTTGCAGCCAAAATTTTTTCCCCTATTGAACTCGAGTGATTTTTATGTTGTTCTTTACATATATCAGAGGTAGGCAACTTTTATCACAGCGGGGCCACAAAAATGCGTTTGATCGGAGAGTCACATCATCAACATTAATGTCAGCATTTAGAATGATGAGTGATATGAGCATTAATACAGGAAAGAACAAAGAGTTTTTAGTCATTTTGTGTGGTTTTTTCTGTCATTCTGTGTATGTTGTCTTTGCTCATTAGGAGGAATTTTGTGCATTTGTTCTTTTGTGTATTTTTCCTGTAAAACATGTTTTTAGAGTCATTGTGTATTTGTGCTGCCATGTGTTTGAGTTTTTTTTTTTGGTATTTCTGTTGTCTTGCTTTTTTGTTAGTGCTGTGGGTTTGCTGAGTTTTTTTTCTTGTCTTTTGGTGTACTTTTGTTGTCATTTTCTGTAATTGTATATATTTTTCTGAGTAATTTTGTGTATTACTGTCTGTGTTTGGAATAACGGCGTTAGGTAACGGCGTTTGTTTTTCAGTAACGAGGTAATCTATATAATTACTTTTTACGCCGTTACAACGCCGTTATCGTTACTGAACGTTAAATGCGGTGCGTTCCATGCAGTGATTGAATAAACTGTTATCCGAAAGCAACCCTGGCTTCTTACTTAGAGCCAGTGTTTTTTACACATGTGCCAGCAAGAGGAGGCGAGTTAAAAACAAGGTGAGCGATTATGATTGGCTAAGGCGACGTGCCAGCACACGCGACACGCACACGACACACACACACACACACACACACACACACACACACACACACACACACACACACACACACACACACACACACACACACACACACACACACACACACACACACACACACACACACACACACACACACACACACACACACACACAGAGCAGATTGGATGAAGCAGCAGTGATGGCGAGCGTGGAGCAGTCTGATGAAAAGTTGCCATTTTTAAGGTGACGATACAAACACTACTTTAAATTAATTGTGGTCAAATGCAAGAACGTGTATGTGAAGTGTTCATTATATCCAGGAGAGAAGACTTTGTCGACATCCGCTGTAAGCTACTCAAATTTAATGAAGCACCTCACGACACACGCATCTAAAAAATGTGAATTCTTTGACATATAGCAACTTTTTTATTATTTTTTTAACAGAAACGCAAATAGTTACTTTCCTTGGTCATGAGTTACTTTTATTAGAGAGTAATTTAGTTACTAACACAGTTAGTAACTAAATTACAGTTAGTTACAGTTACTTTTTGTTCCAAAAAGTAACTGTAACTATAACTAATTACTTTTTTTAAAGTAACGTTCCCAACACTGATTACTGTACATTTACTTTGGGGGCCACATTAAATTAAACCGATGGCCGCAAGTGGCCTGATTTATATACTTGTATCACGACCGCCATGTTTTCTGCATGTGTGTATATTATTTGGATAACATTATATATATATATATTATTAGTGTTGGTCCATTATTCTTATTGTTTCTTTATATGTCACTCAGTGCCTAATTACCGCTCTGGGATAAATACATTTTTTCTGATTCTGATCACTTCTGTCTTACTGCTCAGGTAAAAGGAGTGCCTCAAGGAGTGTGTTGCCCGGACCAGAGTTGAAGAAGGGAGATGCTGACCTGCTTGAAAATAGATTAGTAGATATTGAGAACTTAGAATATTGAGCCACTGTTACAGCCACCATTAAGGACACAGCACACACAAGGTTTGGCTGTGTTGTTGCTGACATGCTAGAATCCATCCCAGCACACAAAGTTGAGGCAGTCAAACATACAATCTACCAAGTGCTGTATGAGAATATAGAATAGAGGTCACAAAGAAGTGCAATTCTTTTTTTAGCATATTTTATTTCTTTTGTTACAGTGTGTTGCAATAAAAACAGTTTTGTATTTTAAATTCACTGCAGTCCTGTATTTTCTTCATTCCTGTTCAACATACCTTCTGATTACATTCTCCTGCCAGGGAACCAGTCCCTGTGGTGTCAGGAACAATGACCTGAGATCATTCGGAGCCGAGAGTGCTTTGCTGAGACGGCCAATGTCCAACAAGTTGTTGTGGCCTGCTACCACTGCCCTCCACTCACAGGATCACCCCCGTGTGTGTAGAGGAGTCTGTGAACTTGGGAGGGATGGAACTCGTTGCTGGGAGTTGGTAGCATCTGTGCTGCTTAAATAATTGTGCAGGGCTTCACATGCCTTCAGTTTTCCGTGGGTGGAATTCCATCGGTTGTCCCAGGATTCCCTATCGTGCTGCCAGTATGTTGAAGCTGTTCTCTATCACCCTCCTGGCACATGAGTGACGGTAGTTGTAGATTTGCTGGGCATCGCTGAGGTTTTTTCCTGTTATTACAATGAGATGAGGATGAGATAATGTGTCCTTTGTTTATCCCACAAGGGGGGATTTGCAGAGGTTCAGCAGCAGAAAAACAGGAATATATTTATATATGGGCCTGGACACAGTACAGATAGAAAAAGGGAAAAATATGTTGCAAGAAAGGAATTTGCACAATAAAAATAAAAAACAGAATATATAAGTATACAACTCTACAAATAATTTTAAATAATAATGCTTTGCCAATGTTCAGGTTATACACAGTACAGATAGAAAGAGAGAAAACCATGTGGAAAAAAAAGAAAAAACGATCTATGTTGTGTTAACAGTTGACATACAAAAACATTTTTAACAAGATCACCAATAGATATACAGTATACCTGGAAATTGGCGCATCATGTTTTGTTGAAGAGGAAATGCAGCATCAGGGACTGTAGTTCCTGGAAGGTTGGCTCCTACGATTTAAAGGACGAGTCGACCACCTTCGCTTTCTGTCTCAGTAGTAACAAACGACAACAAATTTCCTCTTCTTCGAGGAGAAATAGGAGAAGTAGACGCACAGTCTAGCCGTCGCCGCCATGTTTTAAACAACGGCTACTTCTTCTACTGTACTTTTGTACCGTGGTTGGCGTGTGTTTGTAATACACTACTCCCTGCACTTTGGTAGCAGAAGCCGCATGAAGTGTAAATGCAACATGCTTGTTTCATGCGGATTCCGTGTGTGTCTCATTTCCACACAGCACGTTGATGCGTCAAGCATAAAACAGCCTTAAGAGCTGGACTCTCTGAATTGAATTCCATGGGGTGAATTAATGCAGATGCTAAGTTGGTTATGCTACTGCTAACTTAATTCCAGTACAGCCTTTCTGCAAAATAAAAAAAACAAAATACATGTAACCTGTTGTTATTCTTTGCTGTTATTTATAAAAGATGTTATGTCTTTTAAAATTATATGAAAGAAATGACCTGTTATTTCAGCCACTGGTCTGGGTATCGTTGGATAATCCCTAATTCATCTGTGAACCAACATAAAAGAACGGTTTTTCTTCCGCTCCTTTTCATACAAAATACAAGAAAACCGTTTTACCGTTTTAATTTGAAAAAAATAAATAAATAAAACAAACTGTTGGTGTCCTTTTCTCCTTTTCCTTTTTACAATTGAAAACTGAAAACAGCAGTTTGTCTTTTTCATTCTTCTTCCCCCTTTTAGAATTGAAAATAGAAAATCAGCTGTTTCCTTTTAACATTCTGAACTCTGAAACAAAAAACGAAGTCACGTGACACGAGGTCTGGCTAATTTTTCAGCCGACATGCGGAAGTGATCGTGTCAGAATAAAAGCATAGAGGGAGAGAGGATAAAAAGCAGGCACATGATCTATCACAGAGGGTGATAGATCATTAAAAAGGTTTACAAAAGTTATTATTATGCTGATATATAACCTGTCGTGAGACAGGTTAGTTTAACCCTACTGATGATGTGTTGTTGCAATAGTAACAACACATACTATTCTGTTGTTACAATAGTATGATTACTAGCAAGATTACTATTGCAACAACACAACATCAGTAGGGTAAAAATAACCTGTCTCACGATGATCCAGGTCTCCGAGGCAGTAAGACCGAGTTAGCTGCGAAAGCTAATGCTGCACACGAGCTAACATTTCTGTTTTTTCCTGACTTTTCAAACTGTTTCAGCCGATGGCGTTACTCCAGTTCACTTATCGACCTGTCGATCTTGTGCACTTCCTTCAAATTTGTAAATTGAATTAAAATAATAGCTTAATAAAAATAATTATGGAACTGGTTAGTTAATGGTGTACCTTGTAAATTTACCTTTTCAAAGTGAGAACTCATCCTTTTCACACTCGGAAATCTCACTTGTCCCATCAATAATTATTTTATTTATAAGCGCTTTTCAAAAACTCTTGTTAAAACAATTACACAAGTCAAAAAAGAAACCAACAATAAAGTAAATACATGACAAAAGTTAAAAGCTTGTAGGAGTGGAAGCAGAGGAGGTCTGTCGCTTTGATACTGTTTCTCACATCGGTTTTATTTAAGTGCTCAGATAAGAGGAAAGCCATGGTCTCCCTGAGTCCGAATATGTGCGTCGTTCCCGGGTAGAGTACGCTGGAGACCATGGAAGTCGAGGCTTGTCGTTCAGTGAGTCCCATCAATGGGAGAGGAGTGTGGAAGCAGAAGAGACCTGTCGCTTTAATACTGTTTCTTCCACCGGTTTTACCAAAGTGCTCGGATACGTGCATCATTCTCGGGTAGAGTCCGAATCCGCCCGCTGGAGACGCAGGTAGTCGGTGTTTTTTTCTTTTTCCACCAGTGGTGGAAGCGAGGGGACTGCCTTGCTGAGCTGCTCCCATTAGGTTTTAAAAGTGATCGGATCGGCCGAAATCGGCATCAGCGGATAACGCTGGACACCTCCTCGAGTCCGAATGTGTGTAATATTAATAAAATTAACCCTATTAAAACACTATTTATATCTGGAAAAACATTGCAAACGCTGTTAGGTTGGAATTATCAACTGAGTGGACGAGCTTGTTTATGTTTTTATCCCTCTCGACCTGTGACCCCCGCAGGTCGCGCATGCGCAGTTTCAGAGTGTGAAAGGGCTTATAAGAAGTGTATGTTGTTTTCTGATGGATCGAGTAATCTCAACCCTCCATGCGTAAAATTTGATGTGCTGGTTCTTCATTAAAGCACGTAAAAGGACGAAATGTTTAAGTCCAGTTATTGATATCTAAAAAATATCGCAACTATGACTACGTTAGGCCGAGACGCACTAATGACAAGAGTATAAAATTTCTATAAAATATAAGTATAAAATAACTGTAAAATATAAGTATAAAACAATTGTAATTCCTGAAGCCAATTTATATGACGCGTTAATTTAGGATACATTCAGTAAGGACAATGTTGAGGATTACTTACTTCGTGTATTCCTGCAGTCCTTTCATGAACCAGATGGCATTCCTATAAAAGGACATTTTCAAACATGTACAGCAGCTGGGTCCTCAACAAATATATGATCTGAACTGGTCACAGTCCATCTTTGGTTTCATAAGGATGAGGCAATCGTAGCATACAATAGACGCGCATGTCATTGAATCACGTGTTTGACCCGCGGAAGTAAAATGACAAACCGAACTTCCTCTTCCTCTGAAAATAATATTAATAAAGTTTTTTTTTTCGTTTCGTTTTTTTTTTTTTTTATGGAACAAGTACATATACAAACAAAAAGGCACATTTCACATTAATACAGATTATAGATATAGACAAAGCGTCCATAGAGACATGGTTTGGAAACCGGAGGGTGGCCGGTTCAAGTCCCAATGCGGACCAAAATACGGAAGTTGTTCTGGTAGCAGGAGAGGTGCCAGGGCACTTCTCGAGCACTGTCGAGGTGCCCTTGAGCAAGGCACCAAACCCCAACACTGCTCTGGTGCGCTCCCTTCATTGTAAAAGCAGCCCTACTCTGACATCTCTCCATTAATGTCCACAGGTCCTGTTTATGCATGTGTATGATTCGGGCCTGTGTGTGAGAAGCATGTCCTTAAAAATAACAGTGCATTGTAATTTCCCTTCAGGGATTAATAAAGTAATTTAAAAAAAAAAATTAAAAAAAAGAACCAAGGGGCTAAACAATGTACTTACAATCAAAAAACAGATTAGGCTAATGAGAAATATCAAGTTTTTTTTTTTTTTTCATAAATGAAGCAAGTCTAGAAAATACTAATAATGTAAGAGCCTGTAGATGCTTTCCGCCACCACTGGTCAGTTGTGTGGATCGGAATACGAGAGATGACCGTTGTTTTATTATTTAAAACAAACAAAAAACAGCAAAACTGTATTCTGTTTTTCACTTATTAAAGGAAAGGAACAAAGATTTTTTGCAACTGTCTCTGAAATTCTTTTGTAAGATCGGCCCAATATCCAGTGTCAATTTTAATCAATTTCTTTGTTGTTGAAGTATTTCAATTTTCTCCCTATACTTTGGACAGCTGATTAATGTATGGTTTATGGTTTGACAAACCAAGCTAGAGCGGTGGTTATCTACGTAAATTACGTCTGTGGTTAGCGTGGCCTGTTTTCACGATCAGTAAAACACAACCTACAGAATGGAGGCTATTTCGTTTGATGTAGTGTACAAATCAAGTTACCTGGGTTTTAATTTTTATGACGTCGAGAATGTCTTTTTTGGACGTTCAGACGACTCTGGTGACTACATTACATTAAAAATCAATGTAAATGATGCAACTTAAAGCGGCCGTCACTGTCTGTGGAGCCGAGGCTTTAGCCCTCTCACTGCAGTGGGAGGGTTGTACACTTCTACTTACTGGAGACAAATGAAAGTGGAATACTCCTGCATAAGCCTTTTACATTCCAAGTATATTGTGAGTGAACTCATCCTTTAGTAACTCTGTAAGTTGATCATTTTAACCGTAAGTACAAGTGGAGCTGTCTATGATAAGTGCTGTAAACTTACGGCTGTAGAAGAAGTGATCAGCCCTCTCAGTGCAGCCCACAACTCTGCAGACATACAATTCATATTATTCCCCGTCACTGGAGTGATGTAGTGATGAAGTGACCAAAAAGCACGACAAGCGATTCATCACGGGCGATTGAAGTGACTATAGTCGCTGAAGTGGCGTTCTGTGTGAACGCACTTTTATAATAGGCTTATTTCAACCATTGGAATGAATAAATCACTCTCTCCTGGCTTGTTGCCATGGTAGTTTGTGTTTTCTTTGCTCCATTGATGATGGCTTTTTCATTGCGCAGGTGCACTTATGGAACTCAAGATTTATATCCTCAAGAGTTAATTGACCCACTTCATACCAGCTGTAATGGAATCAGAGTTTCCCATCGCAGGGTATGTTGATGGTAAATGGTCTTGATTTATATAGCGCTTTATCACCACACTGAAGCAGTCTCAAAGCGCTTTACATATCAGCTCATTCACCCAATCACTCTCACATTCACACACCAGTGGGACAGGACTGCCATGCAAGGCGCTAGTCGACCACTGGGAGCAACTTAGGGTTCAGTGTCTTGCCCAAGGACACTTCGACACAGTCAGGTACTGGGATCGAACCCCCAACCTCTCGATCAGAAGACGACCCACTACTACCTGAGCCACGACACAAAATTCATTAATAGACTCAGAGTTTGTTGAACTTCCTTTCTAGAATATCCCTCTGATCTTCACCTGGCGACGTGTTCAAATCCCACTTCTGACAATTTGTTTTCCTCCTTACCATAGCATTCTCTATTATAACAATTGCCATAACCATGAGGACCCACATAATTTTTGGGTGGGGGGAATAATTATAATAATAGCAGTTTTTTTTGAGGAGATTCAAAGCACGTACAGAAACCATTATTCATTTAATATCAGTAAATATCATTAAAACGTGGCCACACCAGCCTGTCATTGCCCGATCCTGTTAGATCTTGGAAGCTAATCAGGTCTGGGCCTGGTTAGTAGTTGGATGGGAGACCACTGAGAATTCCAGGTGCCACAGTGGGGTGGCAGTCGCATCTGTCAGTGTGTCCTTGGGCAAGGCACTTCACCTACATTGCCGAGTATGAACGTAGTGAGTGAGTTTTGGTGGTGGTCGGAGGGTCCGATGGCGCACTATGGCAGCCTCGCTTCCGTCAGTCTGCCCCAGGGCAGCTGTGGCTACAACAGTAGTTTGCCACCACTAAGTGTGGAGTGAAAGAATAATGCCTTAATTCTGTAAAGCGTCTTTGAGTGTCTATGATAAAGCGCTATATACAATTGATGCATTATTATTATAAAATTAATGCCACCACTGACCTCTGTCTTCAACACTTGGACTACTAGGAAACAATTACTTTTCTAAGATTGGACAGTTACTGGTCACTGGTTCAAGCCCAACCTTGGTCATCACTGTGGGATGTTGAGCAAGTGCTTTAACCCTAACTGCTCATGTTATGGACATCCCCTTTGATAAAGGTGTCTGCTAATTGTAATGTCCTCTTATTTATAATATTCTGGCTCTTATATGCCATTAAGCTCACCGACTGTAGCTTCTCCAGCATTATCAATGATCACATCATATTTTGATAACAAATTTTTTTTAACTCATTATGATTAGTACCCAACCCCTCAAATCTGTAGTTAACAAGTGTTGAGCAGTATAAGCAGCACCATAAATTGTTACAATGAATAACAATATTCTACACACCTAATCAGTAGTTAGTGCATAGCTCTGTACAGTTAAGCTAACATGTTGTAATCAGTTTCAAGCAGAAAAAGCACCATTCTAATTGTCACAGTCATCCACAACAATCAATATTCTTATTAAGAGTACAGGTCAGGATATTGTTATTCTCAATTTCACTTTGACAGTTTCAGTGATGCTTATTCATAAAACTGACTACTACACAAAACACTGCAATTTACTGTATGTTTTATAAATCCCACATTGGTCCTATCATACAACCAAATGTGCACTCAGATTTTGCACCTGTTTTCATGCAAGACAAATGAGGGCCAGTGTTTTTTACAAATACAATTTTTTCACACAGATTTTGTTACGCTCACAAAACCCTAATTTGAATGAACTATCTTATTTGGGTACTAGGCCCAATAAATCCCTGCAATTTAAAGAATCAATAGATGTAGAAACGTATGTATGCCACCTCAGAACTCAACGGAAGCACTGCACATTTCCATGCTCACTCCAGCTCTGATACAGCCGGATTTTGCCAATGATTTTGACGTACACCCATTTTTTGGCTTGCGTACCTTTTGTACATGAGACCCCAGGATGCCACACATGATCTACAGACTAAGGCAAAAATAAGAAACGATAGACATGATATAGCTGGTGTTTTGTCCAATAAAGCTAGCTAACGATTATATCTTCTCCAGACAGTCAGAGAATAACTATATCACTTATTGTAGCATCAACATGCTAGTTAGAAAGGAGACTGACCACATTCAGGTGTATTTCCACACTGGTTTTTTATTATATCTGATGTACACATAACCCTTCAATAGTAGAATGTCCCAAAGTGGCAAGGTAGTCTAACAGCATTACAATCAATACATCACACAACCAGTACTGAAATCAGAATGTATGTCAACTTGGCAGTTTATTGATCCATTCATCAATTTTCTGACCTGCTTAAACTGATCAAACCTTTGAAATGATCTTTGTTGATCTCCAAGAATATCCTATAAAAAAATTGTGCAGAAACCTTAGACCAAGTGGATGAGTTAAATGACTAATAATTTTGTTTGTAAAGTTAGAAATGAAACTTTATTTGAGTAGGTGACTATCTCAGTATATGAACTCAATACCCAGGAAAAAAATTTTCAGATATAATGCATACAATTTCTAAAAAAAAAAAAATCATGTCATCCATAAAATTATTTTGCTAACCTAAATCTTAGAAAAACTGCATCTCAAACCTTGTGAATCAAAAACAAACCTGAATTCCAAGGGAAAAATACATTTTGAAACACCACTTACAGAACATCATTTAGATCAATATCAAAACAAAGACCTCAACCTTTCAGATGACACTTTAATGACATCCACTCAGGGCCGGAGAAATGTCCATTTTCTTTATTTTTTTATTTCTTCCGAATAAAGCGTGTTTTGTAATTTGCATCCAAAAAGTTAACTTCAATGCATAACCAAGACCATTGTTGATCATCTTTTCAGGTCATTGCCTAACAGCTGAAATTTGCAACGGGAAACAGCAAAAGAGTATGTGCCGTTAATTTTATGGTCCAGTGATGGAATTGGAATGGGCAAAAAAAAAAAAGAGTTTCCAGCTGAGACGAAGATCGTGACGTCACCCTTGATTCAGCTTGGTCTACTGAACGCCCGCTCTATAGTGAATATATCTTTCTCCCTGAATGAACTTTTTACCAGGAAAAATTTGGATTTAATGTTTTTTACTGAGACATGGCAGAGAGAAGGTGAGTTTATTCATCTAAATAAACTCTGTTCTGACGGCTGCTCGGTCTTTGGGAGGCCCCGCCTCTCTCGTCACGGGGGTGGTCTTGCTGTGGTATACAGGGACAGTTTCACCTGTAAAGTGATGAACATTCAGTCTTCCCTTCCTTTGAATCACACATGTTTAAGGTTGGTTCCCCTAGCCCACTTGTTGGTTTGCTGTCCCTCTGGACCTGCTGCTGTCTTTTCAAAGGATTTTAGTGACTTTTAATCCTCAATGGTAAAGTTGGAAATTTTTTTAATCCTTAGAAATTTTAATATTCATGTTGACAGCACGTCCTGCCCAGCAGTGGAACCTTAACAGTGACTGAAACTTTTAATTTTGAGCAACATGTCTCTGGCCCTACCCATCAAAAGAGTCACACTTTAGACCTTGTTTTTTCACTTGGCCTTAATGTTGCCAACCTTTGTGTAGAGGATGTCCACATGAGCGACCATTGCTGTGTTTTATTTGATTTAATCTCCGGTCCTGAACCTGTGTCTTCTGAGTTTAGGTCACAGAGGCCCATCATCACTGAGAACACTGCAGTTGATTTCTCCACTATGTTTGATTTGAAAATGTTCTTGGAATGTCATGATGTGGACAGCCTCATCCATGGCTTTAATGGCCACTGTGAGCTTATTTTGGATCAGGTTGCACCTGTCAAATCTAATCTGGTGACTCATAAAGCAGCGTGTCCCTGGATTAATTATGTTATCCGTGATATGACGAGACTATGTCGGAAAACTGAGCGTCTATGGAAGTCTATCAAACTTGAGGTCCATAGGTTGCACCTTCGGGAACTTATTTTTTATCATTTCATTTAAAGAAGACATGCCAGATCTGACTACTTCCGTAAACTGATCACCTCGAATAAGAAAAAACGTCAAGTACTGTTTGATACCATCAACTATTGTTTGTTTGTCCTCTCACACCAGTGTTTTGTAAAGCTGTCAGCAATGATTTTCGAAAGTTTTTTAACGATAAAATCCAGGATATTAAAAATCAACTCTCAATGCTCTCGCCTTGCACACCTGGTGCTGTTGAGCTTGTTCCCCATGAGTGGTCCTCTTTTAGCCCTATAACACAGGCCGATGTTTCAGCTCTGGTAACCAAAATGAAGCCTTCTTTTTGTGCGTCCGATGTTCTGCCCTGTAGACTTTTTCTAGAATTATTTGATGTCATTGGCCCCTGGGTTACCAATTTGATCAACTTTTCACTTTCAACTAGTGTTTTTCCCAGTTCTTTTAAACATGCAATTGTGGAACTTCTCAAAAAACTGAAAATGGACCCAAACCAGGGATTAAAGTGAAAAAAAATGATTTGACTGAAAAGAAATTGGCAAGCCCAACCCACATGGTATGCATTATATAGTGATTTAACAGTAGCCCACTACATCCAAAGTGCTTTTCCGACTCAAGCGGCTGCCACATAGGCACCTGCACACACCTATAAAACAGAATGACAATCATCAACAACCATCATAGTTTTATCGTACTAATTTAAATTGGTCTCAAAAAGGCCCTTAAGAATATGGTCAAACCATTTAGGTTTCAATAATTTCAAGAAAAGTTTTACCTAGCTTATTTAAGAAATAATTGTCCACATAAGATTCCAGTGCACATTTTATTTAAACCTCACAAAAACAGACTACAGTAAACATTTTATTTTGGACCCCAAACAGCTGCAAACATGGCAAAACTTCAGAAGTCACTTTTTCTTTTTAGCCACAAAGCCAAATGTCTCAAGCATGGCTACACCTGACCCTCGTTTTTTTTGGCTTGACTTTCTATTGGAAGTAGAGGCAGTGGAAGGCCCAGGGGCCCTGGAGGAGGCAGCAGGGGCATCAGGGGCCCTGGAGGAGGCAGCAAGCAAAACTCCTCCACATATCCTTGGAATGGACTACACAGAGCCTTTGCTACATTGGAAACCATGTGGACAGTGGCCCCACTAATGTCCAGCAGTGATGGGTTCTGCAACCTAATTTGTGTCTCCACGCCTGATTTTTTCCCTCTCATTACATTGCAGTTGTCCATCAAAAGGGACACAGTTTGGTCCCAATCCAGACCATTGGACTGCATGATATCCGTCAGTGTGTGTGTGAGCGTATTTGCATCAGCAATATTGACCTTACTTGAGGCAAAATGCTGGGTCAGTACTTTCTGCCTATCGTCATCAAAGTACCTCACAAGCACGTTTACAACCCGGTCCATGTTAGTGGTGGTGGATTCGTCAACAGTGAGGGAAAACATATGACCCTGTAGCTTGGATGACAACTCAGATTTGAACTGGGCACCAATGCCATGTGTAGACAGGTACGAAGCGTGTGTATTTGACATCGACAATCTAGAAAGAGCACTTCGATCCTCGGCCATGGCAGTAACTAGTTTTACTAGGGGCTGTGCTAGAGTAAACAAAAGATCGTGTTCAGCTATGAAAGCACATATGCGCACTTTTTGGTTGCACACACGATCAGCCATGGAAATGGGGGCCTCGGCTGTTACTGTAACGGCACCAGGCAGAGAGGAGGTATGTTTCAGCGCTCGAACAGCAGCCTTGTGTTTAGCATCTGCAGAATGGCGTGCTAACACTTTCTTGCCATTGCCGCCATACGGGATTTTTTTATGACAAATAACGCACATACACACACCTGACAATGTCATCTTTTTGCACCATGTGCGAAACAGCTTTCCATCATCCCCCGCTTCGTCTAACCAAGCCCATCTCCATTTGTTTTTTATCTTCCCGTCAATTTGACCAGTGTCAGTACCCTCTTCAGCAAACAACGACTCCATGCTGTCATTAGGCTCAGTCAAGTTACCTGGGAAGGTTTTACGAACTAAGCATGCTGAATCCAAACAACAAAGAGAAACGCGCCCCGCAATAATCTACCGTAAACCATAAGGTAGAATAGCGAAATGTCTACCGCTACACTGAAGATTATACATTCAACTGGTTATACTGCCGCTAGCCTAGGCTAGCTTACTGCAGAACGACAAAATGCCAACATGAAAAGCAGAACATTTTTTAACTTACCTTATAAACTGATCTTTATCCATGGCCCAACCATATCCATACATACTTGCCAACCCTCCCGATTTTCCCGGGTCACTCCCGAATTTCAGTGTACCTCCCGAAAATCTCCCGGGGCCACCATTCTCCCGATTTTCGCCCTGACATTGTCCGGGCGGACCGTCCATCACTGAGCGTCGTTTCCGGCCGGACAATAATAACGATTACACCGCATAAGAAGAGGAAGAAGAGTCTTCTTCCTCTTCTTATGCGGTGTAATCGTAGTAATAATATTGTTGTAATAATAATAATAATTTTTCCGTCTCATAATTTTAATTTGACGGAATTCCGTCACCCTGACGGAAAACTTTAATCCCTGCCCAAACAGACTTAAAAAATTTAAGGCCCACTTCAAAACTTCCATTTTTGTCCAAAGTGTTGGAGAAGGTGGTCTTCGATCAGTTGGTACTTTTGGAGAAATACAACATTTTTGACACTTTTCAGTCCAGCTTTCATAAGCATCACTCCACGGAAACAGCCCAGCTTAAAGTGTCTAGTGATATTATGATGTCTGCGGACTCTGGAAAATGTACTGTCCTGGTTCTGTTAGATCTCTCGTCATCATTTGACAATGTCAGTCACCAAATCTTGTTGACTCTTTGCATGGTTCTCATCTTACTTATCAGGGAGGAGCTTTAGTGTCTCTGCAAATCAGATCCTGTCTGACTCTGCCTATTTGTTGTGCGGGGTTGCTCAGGGTTCTGTTTTGGGCCCAATTTATACTCCATGTCCTTCCAGTAAGAAAAATTATTCAGAGCTTTGATTATGTTTCCTATCATTTGTTTGCTGATGATATTCAGCTTTACTGCTCTTTTACGACCTCTGAGACCCAGAAATTAAACTTGCTGCTGAAATGTCTTGCGCAAGTTAAACAATGGCTTGGTGCAAATTCCCTGCAACTAAACTCAGGCAAAACACAGATGCTGGCGATTGCCCCCGATGACACCATCCAAGGGATTCGGCGCGGCTCTGGCAGTCTGCTGGGCGTAGGCCTTGGCTCCTCTGCTGGGGTCTCGGGCAGGGGGCTCTCTGGGGCCTCCCCTCGAGGGGTTGGGTACATGGGTGTGGGCGGGTGGGGGGGAGCGGGATGCTGGGAGGGGGGCCTTGGGGTTGGGGTCAGTGGCGGGATGCGCTGGGTGCTCGGCTGCTGGGGGCTTCCTCGGATGTGTGTGTGGGGGTGGTGGCTGCCATCTTTAATCTCTCGGCCAGGGATCTTGGGGGCTTCTGGGGGGCTGCTCGGCCGTGGGGTGGTGGCCTGGGGCCCCCTGGCCTTCACTCTTTCTGCTGGCCTGGCTGCATCTGTGGGCCCGGGGCAGTTCCTGGGTTTGCGGTAGAGGTTTTTGTACATATACTGGTCTACGATGCACTGGCATGCCTTGGGATGTGGGATAAAACTCATACTGGGCTTAACTTTAGACACGTTAATCCCAAATACCTGCTTTAAGTATTACCACTCACTCATTCCCCCTGTCCACAGCCACCAACTTTATAGCTAAGCTTCACACTTGTCACTATACTGGATTGATTACACAACATAAGCACAATATGTTCTACAACTTCACATCCCACCCTTACTGTAAAATAATCTATTCTTCCCCACCCTTTATATTTCCTACCTTGAGGGTGTACTCACACTGGCAACTGGGGCCGTTCCAAGCTCACAGCAGGAATCCCCCCCTCCCTGTCCCTTTTCTGACACGGTAGAATGGACGTGATCACCAGCTCAACGCGGTTCCCACAGAGAAACAGATCATCACATTAATTTATGACACACCTTTGGCGTTACGTCACCATTAAGCGACTCTTGGTTTGTTGTTGACAGTACATTCTGTTAATTTAATATTTTCTGTTGCGTAGGGTAACTATAAACCAAGATTTACCCAGACATGTGCTCTTTTCACGGACTGGGTTTCCCAGGGCCCCTGAACGCATCACGTTAATTTAAATGACTGTAACTCTGCTCATATTTGCTCTATCAGAGAAATTCCACCAGTTTATGAAAGATAATAAGTTGCTCTTTACAGCCAGTGTCAGTACATTGTGGTAATTTTACTCACACGTAACAGAAACATTAAAGATGCCGCTTTGTTTTGACGAAATCGACACAAGGAACAGAGAGAACCAAGTGAGTGAGAAAGAGAGATTAAAACAGACCAAATAACGGTGGATTTATTAAAAATGAAAGACTCTCTCTGACGATAAAAACCACCATGAATGGAGGTTCAAATAGATTTGAAAACAAAGGAGGAAACTGAGCCTATAAAGGTAAGATCAGTTTAATTTCTGGACCAATAAATGTCGTTCTGATTTTGTAGAGCTAGTCTTTGTGTACATTAATATGTGTAAATAGATGCTTTTAATGTGTGAGACAATTTAGGACAGAGTATTTCTGTGTTTGTTTAAACTTTGTGTGTGTGTGTGTGTGTCCATCTGAGCATATTTATCTCCATCACTTTCAGTTTTCCTTTTGATGAACATGACATTATCTAACTCTTCTTTTATTTCTTCTTCTTTAAGTCCAAGCAGAGTGGACACGCCCCTCCCTGGACATTAAAACCATGAGCTGACCCTAGTTTCCATCATCTGATCTAGACCCATCACTTCTACAGACAACAGACAGAATAAAGCTCAGAGTCAACATGGGATGCACTTATTTATTGAAATGTATATTAAATGATTATTTAATTTTCTGTAATTTTATTTTTTAGGAGATGTTTTTAATTGTTTCAATAATTTAGAGACTTAAGGAACAGATTGTTATAATGCATAATAAAGGTGATTTACTTGAGTCAGCACTAATTTCAGATTGTTTTTAAGTCTGTTTAAGTTTGTATAAAAATATTTTAACAGGACAACAATGATGTGCAGAGCTGCAGTAATGTTGACTTCATACAATATTAACAACAACCACTGCACACATCACCAGAGAAGCTTCCAGTGAATAATTTACAAATAAAAAAAAGTTCACTGATGGTGACATTGAGATCTCAATGTCACCATCAGTGAACTTTTTTTTTTTTTTTTGTAAATTATTCACTGGAAGCTTAGATATTGTGTGACAAAGATATCAAAGTGTGTTGTTTTGAGAAGAGTCATATTTATGATTAAAAGTTATGATTGCATTATATTCTAAAGTTTAGAATTATCTGGCTCGTCTTCCTTTCTTTCTGTTCACAGCATAACCTTATATTTAGTTCTACAAAATGTGTTTAGAGCTAATTTTACTGATTATTGTTACACATCATCCTGCATGTGCATTATATACAGTATAAATGTGTAGATTTAACCAACTGTTGGAGAAACCATTTTATTAAATACGAAGCAAACGACATGCAAACAGAAAAACAAAGGTAGAAATTGTGTATTTAAATTATGAAATTAGTGAGTTGTTAAAGTGCTGAGGTGCAGCGGAGGGTCTTCTTCTCCAGAGACGTGATGATGAGGGGTCCGAGTAAAAGCCCAAATTCCATGGTAATTTTGAGGGTATAAACATGCATATAAACACATTACTGGTATATTAACCCATATGAACCAAAAAATATAGAAATGGGACATTTTACGGCTGCAAATGTGTAACATATTACTGGTATTTTGAGAACAGAACACGTAGATTTCTGAGCAATTCATTATTGTTGTGCAGGACTAACAGGAACTCCACATACTGATAATTGGTATTGCCACATGTGCACTAACACGACACGACCTAAGAAGAGAACTAAAATAAGATTAACAATAAATAAATTGTTGCAACATTTTGCAGTCTTGTTCCAGGATCTGCTGTCATAATATTCCCATCCTTGTACTTCCAATGTTTAAATGTTTTGTTTTTAAGGTTCATGTTACATTTTGCAAAAGGTTGCACTTTATTTCTGGCTTATTGATTTTTGGTTGGAAAATTATTACCCTTTCTTTCAGACATTTCATTTATTTGGGCTTGTATTTGTGATGTTCTGTTTTGGGTTACATTTAGATGAATAAATTATTACACTACACTTTGCTCCCCAAGACACTGTTTGTTTTCATTCTACAGAGTTTGTGAGTATGTGTCCCAGAACACTGAAACACCACATATATATTTATATTATTTATACATTAGCAGCAATACAATGTCCAATTTCCACATTTTTCTGGGTTATATAATAGCCAACCACATGTGTCCTGTACACAAATTACCAGTAATATGTTACACATTTGCAGCAGTAAAATGTCCCATTTTCATATTTTCTGGTTTATATGGGTTAATATACCAGTAATATGTGTTTATATGTATATTTATACCCTCGGAAATACCCGGACCTGATGATGAGCTGCTACACTCCGTTACTGTCCCGCTGTCGGCTGAACAAAGAAGTCCTGACGGTCATGTTGTCCTCTTCCTCCATGAGTTCTCTGTAGTGTTGTTCATATATATATCAGGTAACGCCAACTCTAAACTTTTCATCGGCTAACGAGCACTTCTGACACCGCCATCATTGCGGAATGCGTATGTTTATGTGCCGTAAAGCGTCGCGCGGTACCAACGTCATCACATTTTGCGCGCGAGTCGAGTTGTGCGTGCGCATGCGCGGCCAACCGTGCCAGTCTGGCACGCTGTTTGGACCACCTCTTCTAGCAGGACCATCGGGCCGTTAACCCCCGTGGTGCAGTTCATACCTACGCAGGCCAGACAATGGCCCCCCATGGTTTCACACATGCACAGAGCTGGTTAGGAACGGCCCTGGTTGCCAGTGAGTACACCCTGAGTCTCTCCTCCCTGCTCGCTTTCCCCCCTCCACCTAGGTGTAACACTGCTCTCCCTTTTTATATCCTCCCTATAATAAAAGATTTCTTACCATTCCTTAGGGAGGGCTGGTGATGGTCACAATTAAGCAATAAAATAAATCAATTTATTTTATTGCAATAACAAAACATGCATTGCTGTCTCATAATGATTCCACTTCTTGTAGTGTTGACCTTAGACAGCATGTGCAGACAAGGTAAAAAAAAAAAGAAAAAAAAAAAAGAACACTGCCTTGCAGTAGCGCTACAATTCGGCCTTTTGTTCGCATCATATCCCATCACAGCAGTAGAAGCTGATTGCCATCAACACACTTATTCAAAGCACTCACCTTCAAACTGTAGCTACATGGATATCCTTGTAAATTCCAGGAGCTTGATGTGGGGATCTAAATCAGATAACATAATCAGTGGAAACAACGCAACAGAGGACAGGGTTCATATGACAGAGTGGATCAGAATACGCTTCGGTCTGTTTTTTGTCACAGTCCCCCCTCATTGAACAGACTGCTGTGAGAGGGGCTTCAATCGGCCTTTTATTACATCAGTTCCACAGAGGGAGAAACATAACTACATGAAACACATGCACTCACCTGGCTAAGACCATTAGTGGCCCACCCCACAGATGGGGTTATAGGCAAATAGATGGTGATCAGAGCTATGGTTTTGGCCCCCACGATGGCACCACTTTCAGTTCCTGAAATAAAGTGATACAAATGACATGCTTAACTTCCATACACAGATCAGTTCATACCCAATATCCATATTAATAAGGGGAAAAATATCATTGACACACAGACATTGATTTTCACAGGTTTTTCACCAATGTGCACAGATGCGAGTGAAATGTTTTTTTTTTTTTTTTTTCCCGTAGTCTTCATTTGGAAGATTTTTCTGTTTTAAATGACCATTAATTTAGCATATAAATTGTAACACAAAAATCACTATAACACTACTGAAGGTCTTCATTAGGTCCCCCTTTATATACTACCACAGAGATATTGAGAAAAATGTTTTACCTTTTTAAAGAACTTATTAAAATAATAAATAACCAATAATACTGTACATTATTATTTAAAAACAAAACAGAAATACAGAAAAATAAAAAACCAGACAAGCAGCGGTTTTCTGTGGCGTAATGAGTCTATTGGTGCTCCTCGGTTCTTGTGATCAACTTTTGTGTGTGTTAATGGCTGCAGTTCGTAGCTCATAATCAGGGTATGATATTACGAAAATATTATGGGGTAATTTTGTGCCCTGTAGTCTAAAAAAATGGGGGCATTTTTAAAATAAATGGGGGCCATGGGAAAAAAATTAATTACAGCTTGGATACTTGTATAGATTAGATGAACAGTAGCTTCTGCCAACGCAAATAAATGAAAAGCACATCTTGTCTTTTTCAGAGAGAAGTTTGCAAGTACTGCGGCAGCTTTACAGAAAGAAGAAGACAGATGTAGGGAAACCATAGGTTTATTTATTTATTTATTTTCATTATATTATAATTATTCTTATTCAGCTCTTAACCTGTAAATATTACACAAAATAAACTTTAAAAACAGCAATGCAAACGAAGTACATTACAATTTTTCTAAAAAAAATACATAGAAAAATAAAACTATTTTTGTAAACAGGTTCCTTACAAACACATGAAATTCAATACATAATAACTAGAATCTGCTTCACAATTAGTATTTACACATTTAAAAAGCCTACAATAGTTGCAGACTCAAAGAGCTCATAGGCTGCTAATTTATGGCATATATTTACATCTATTAGTGTTATTGTATGCAAGTAATTTATTTCCTCTCATTTAAAATCTGGGCAGGCCAGATGGACGAGCAGTCGGTCGTGGGTATGGGTGATCTGCACCCATTCCTGCCAAATGTCCCTGCCTAGGAGGGGCATGTGGAGCCTGGCGCAAACTGCTGCCTCGCTTGGCCAACCTGCATGCTACGCTCCAAGGCCTGCAAAGCCACTGGGACAAAGATCCGGCCCGGCACAACCGGAAGAGAACGCAATGTGCTTGGGGTATTTGGAACCCGTTGACTAAGTTTCACACCGCGTCGGGGAGATATTTGCTCCACACACAGACACACAAACATTCCTTGCTTTTATAGATAGATATTATTCATGAATAATAGCTGTGAATAGGAAACAACCGATATGCTATCGTTATCCGCAATCGCGAGAAGATAGAAGGAACAGATCACCTGATGACGCCAGTACATATAGACTCTCCGGGTCATCCAGGGGTCACAGGTGACTGTTGATATAATTACTCGACCAGCGCGACATGGAACATCCAGTGCTGGCGGTCAGTAAGGATGAAATAGAACTATATTTGTATGCATTTATTGGGTGACGTCACTGGTGTTTTATGAAATTGGATGTGATCCTTCCTTTGTATGTATATAATTTGTAAATATTGTTTGTACATTGTACATCTGTTAAAAAAAAAAGTCTGTGCGGAAAAAACAAACAAAAAAAGTGTTCCTTCCTTCGGCTCCTATAGCTGGTGTCAACGCCTGCACAGTGGATCTCCTATTGCTTTCCCGTCTCTGCCTCGTTTGTAGCTAAAATAGTTTCAAATGGGAGTTTTGGAGTTTGGTTATTTGAGCAAAATTAGTGATGCCACTGACGACGACACAGCAGACCCGCCGCTCGGGCCTGGTGCTTCTGCCATGTGTTGTCTCATGTTTGTGACTGTAAGCCGTGAATGCATCCAGGTGAGACAGAACTTTAGCTTGTAGTTTGTTTTGAAGCGAGTTTCTGTCGAAGCAGAGCTGTCTTCAGTTCCTTCATGCCGGCAGAAACACACGAACAGCCAATCATATCTCCAGACGTCACCAGTAACAGGCAAACAGCCAATCATTCAGCAGCTGTGTAGTTCAATTGCAGTGATTGCCATGTTAGTATGTTTTCAAGTGAATAGCGTGCAGTGAGCTTAGACTGTGCGGTGAGAAGCCGGGAGGAGAGTAGATGCAGCCGCTATGTAGCCGAAACTGGCACCGGGAGTACCGTTGTGTAGAATTTCTTGTATAGTAGGAACCGTTACAATTTGGCACCGTGGGTATTAGGGCTGTAGTCAACCAAGGAAATGGTTGGTCGATCAAGACTATGGCACACGTAGCGATTAGTCGACCAAAAAAAAGGCAGAATGAATGAGTAGGAAATAGAGACAAATATTTTGTTTTGGCTTTTTGTGGTGCCAATTTGCTTTTAAACACAGACCATCTATGATATGGACCTTATTCAAGCTTTGACCAGAACCTGACAAAGCAAAAGTGAAACCTACAGGTCAGACAAACATTAGGGATTTATATCCGTGCCCGACCTGAAACCGAGAATTAAAACCTATTTTTTCCTCATACAAATGACATATTTATATTTGTTTTAGTGGTAAGCCGGCTTTTAGTAATAAACTGCTGATGTCAACATCAAATCAGCACACGGGAAAACCAGCACGTCAAACACAGGTGAGCAGTGCACTCCGCTCCGCCAGAGACAGCAGTGGATTTATTTACATAATCCACGTATCAAATATAAGGATAATCCATGTTCTTGTGCAGAAAAAGAACTGATTTAACAGTGGATGCTTGTGTGTTTTGTTCCCTCTCTGCTCTGAGGACTGCACAGTGACAGCTGAAGCGCAACACTTTATTTTTTGCAGAGCAGCACGCACTTGCACAGAGCTGTTGCTGGACATAGAAGCATGTTTAGGCATTAAATACATTATATTGATATTTAATCCTTATCACCTATATAAGTGCATTGCATTTTTTGTTTTAATACGCTATTTAAACTGATATCGTTGCTGGTCGACCAATGAAAATCTTGGTCGACCACTACGGCATCGACCAATAGTCGACTAAACGACCAAAGCTGGCAGCCCTAGTGGGTATCGTGCAAATACAGTTCTAAGAACCCCAAAAACATAGTACTTGAGGTTTATTTTCCCAAACTCACCTGCTTTCCAAAGTTTTAGCCCTCTGAGAAGTCACTTTCTGAGCAATTCTACACAAACGAGCTGATAAGCGGCTTACTTATGTATAGTCATGAGTGGGTGTGTCTACAGACAAGACACTGATTTCCTTCTCCCCGCCAGAGAACGACCCGCCCTCCTTCCACCCACTCCGTAGCCGAGCGCATGCTGCTTTATAAACATGAGACAGAGTGTGGGGGCTGAGCGTTCGCCGGTACATACATAGACTGTAGAAAATACATACATAGCACTGCGGGAAGGACGCTGAAATGCCCACCTCTGTGGGCGTGTCTGTTTACGTGTCAATCACAGCAGAGCACTTCCTGGAGGCGTGGCTTCTCCAGCTCAGTGCCGCGTCCAATTCGTCATCCAAGTGGGAACGCTTCATCAAATTGGAGCGAGGTGTTTGTGCTCGCCCTGCAGTAAGAAAGGAGCAAATCATCCTCTAACTAACGATAGAGGGAATCAATTAAAAAACACTTTGAGCATGTGTATGAAGCCCAAATAAATTATTATTAAATTATTCCATCTTTCAGCAGCACAGTCAGTTAAAGGCTTGTACATTATGTAATGTACACAAATGGGGTCAAGTTAAACATTTTATTTTATATTGTGCATTGTTGTCGTCAGTGCTAAAAAAATATTTGTATGTTTTTTTAATCGATTAATTTATTCAAGAAACAGAAAACATTCATATCCAAAGTGGTCCAACAGAGTGGATGAGGACCTTTGTCACATTACCTAGGAAGAAAAGCTGTTGTGGGATCAGACAAACGCTTCGGTCGGTTTTTGTCACTGCGTGATGCATCGAGAACACACTGCCTTGCAGTAGCGCTACAATTCGGCCTTTTGTTCGCATCATGTCCCACCACAGCAGTAGAAGCTGATTGCCATCAACACACTTATTCAAAGCACTCACCTCCAAACTGTAGCTACATGGATATCCTTGTAAATTCCAGGAGCTTGATGTGGGGATCTAAATCAGATAACATAATCAGTGGAAACAACGCAACAGAGGACAGGGTTCATATGACAGAGTGGATCAGAATACGCTTCGGTCTGTTTTTTGTCACAGTCCCCCCTCTATGAACAGACTGCTGTGAGAGGGGCTTCAATCGGCCTTTTATTACATCAGTTCCACAGAGGGAGAAACATAACTACACGAAACACATGCACTCACCTGGCTAAGACCATTAGTGGCCCACCCCACAGATGGGGTTATAGGCAAATAGATGGTGATCAGAGCTATGGTTTTGGCCCCCACGATGGCACCACTTTCAGTTCCTGAAATAAAGTGATACAAATGACATGCTTAACTTCCATACACAGATCAGTTCATACCCAATATCCATATTAATAAGGGAAAAAATATTATTGACACACAGACATTGATTTTCACAGGTTTTTCACCAATGCGCACAAATGCGAGTGAAATTTTTTTTTTCCCCCCGTAGTCTTATTTTTCTGTTTTAAATGACCATTAATTTAGCATATAAATTGTAACACAACAATCACTATAACACTACTGAAGGTCTTCATTAGGTCCCCCTTTATATACTACCACAGAGATATTGAGAAAAATGTTTTACCTTTTTAAAGAACTTATTAAAATAATAAATAACCAATAATACTGTACATTATTATTTAAAAACAAAACAGAAATACAAAAAAATAAAAAACCAGACTAGCAGCGGTTTTCTGTGGCGTAATGAGTCTATTGGTGCTCCTCGGTTCTTGTGATCAACTTCTGTGTGTGTTAATGGCTGCAGTTCGTAGCTCATAATCAGGGTATGATATTAGGAAAATATTATGAGGGTGATTTTGTGCCCTGTAGTCTAAAAAAAATGGGGGCCATGAAAAAAAAATTAATTACAGCTTGGATACTTGTATAGATTAGATGAACAGTAGCTTCTGCCAACGCAAATAAATGAAAAGCACATCTTGTCTTTTTCAGAGAGAAATTTGCAAGTACTGCGGCAGCTTTACAGAAAGAAGAAGACAGATGTAGGGAAACCATAGGTTTATTTATTTATTTATTTTCATTATATTATAATTATTCTTATTCAGCTCTTAACCTGTAAATATTACACAAAATAAACTTTAAAAACAGCAATGCAAACGAAGTACATTACAATTTTTCTAAAAAAAAATACATAGAAAAATAAAACTATTTTTGTAAACAGGTTCCTTACAAACACATGAAATGCAATACATAATAACTAGAATCTGCTTCACAATTAGTATTTACACATTTAAAAAGCCTACAATAGTTGCAGACTCAAAGAGCTCATAGGCTGCTAATTTATGGCATATATTTACATCTATTAGTGTTATTGTATGCAAGTAATTTATTTCCTCTAATTTAAAATCAAATAATTTTCTTAAAAAAGCACATGAAAAGCAAAAGTAACTACCGTTACAATAAATGGTAAATGGACTTGATTTATATAGCGCTTTATCACCACACTGAAGCAGTCTCAAAGCGCTTTACATATCAGCTCATTCACCCAATCACTCTCACATTCACACACCAGTGGGACAGGACTGCCATGCAAGGTGCTTGTCGACCACTGGGATCAACTTAGGGTTCAGTGTCTTGCCCAAGGACACTTCGACACATAGTCAGGTACTGGGATCGAACCCCCAACCTCTCGATCAGAAGACGACCCACTACCACCTGAGCCACGGTCGCCCATTAATGTTTTTACTCTTTAAAGGTCCGGTATTATGCTATTTTTCACCCATCTCCACTTGTTCTAAGAACCCCAACAACATAGTATTTAAGGTTTATTTTCCCAAACTCGTCTGTTTACTGGAGTTTTAGCCCTCTGAAAAGTCACTTTCATGACACTTCTAAAAACAGGCTGTTTAATGGCCTTCATGCAACGCACTTGGAGAAGGTAATCAGTGATCACTATAGGAATTTTCATTTGTTATCCACACACTCGTTATAGTTTTCAGCCAAAAAACTGCACATTACAGTAAAACACATGGCTATATCAGGGCTATTGTAATTGTGAATCTGACAAACACTGCTTCAGGGTGTGTGTACTGTATGTGTGTGCAGCAGCAGCAAAGTAAACTATCAGCTAAGTCAGCTGAGGTGTTAAGCTGCCAAATCACTTTCTTGTCATCTTCACCACTACTAACCACAGGAATAGTCCATTTAAGGTGATAATCTGTTTTGTCCAACCACTGGTCGCATTGGGTCACAAACACGTCAGATCATGTCAAAAGCAATACGGGGCGATATATCGGCTACTAAAAATGAAACGCTCACAGTAATCCAAAGCTCTCACGCTGCGCTTCGGATTATCTATACACGGAACGTAAATATATTGTGTGTGACATTATGATCATACCCCCTGTAATATCTAGGACTCTACTTAGAGAGACATTTCACTGGTAAATATACACAGGTGCTGGTCATGTAATTAGTATATCATGAAAAAGTTGACTTATTTCAGTAATTCCATTCAAAAAGTCAAACTTTTATAATGTATACATTCATTTCACACAGACTGACATATTTCAAGTGTTTATTTCTTTTAAAGTTAATGATTATAACCGACAACTAATGAAAACCCCAAATTGAGTGTCTCAGAAAATTAGAATATTGTGGAGAGGTTCAATATTGAAGACAGCTAATTAACTCAAAACACCTGCAAAGGCCTTTAAATGGTCTCTCAGTCTAGTTCTGTAGGCAACACAATCACGCGGAAGACTGCTGACCTGACAGTTGTCCATTGACACCTTGCACAAGGAGGGCAAGACACAAAAGGTTATCGCTAAAGAGACTGGCTGTTCACAGAGCTCTGTGTCCAAGCACATTAATAGAGAGGCGATGGGAAGGAAAAGATGTGGTGGAAAAAAGTGTACCAGCAATAGGGATAACCATGCCCTGGAGAGGATTGTGAAACAAAATCATTCAAAAATGTGGGGGAGATTCACAAAGAGCGGACTGCAGCTGAAGTCAGTACTTCAAGAACCACCATAAACAGACGTATGCAAGACATGGGTTTCAGCTGTCGCATTCCTTGTGTTAAACCACTCTTGAACAAGAGACAGCGTCAGAAGCGTCTCGCCTGGGCTAAAGACAAAAAGGTCTGGACTGCTGCTGAGTTGGGGTGGGAACCTCTGGGTACCTCACGATATGCAATTAGTGCTTTCTGTAAACAAAAAATAGGGTCTTTCTTACCAGTGACACGTTATAGTGCAGTAATCCAGTAAATAAAATATTGGTTCCTTCAACAAACAGTGACAAATTTCTGTGAAGACGTACCTGCACATTTCAGTGAAAAAGCAGAAAAGGCAATTATTTTACTGTAGGCTACTTAAGTGTTCAAGTTAATGATTACTATACGATTATGGTCTAAAGCAACATCAAATGCAATTTTTTTCATCAAGGGACATGACACTTGTGTTGCCGGCTGGCTGGCTGGCTCCCCACACAGCGCATGAAGTGGGCCGGTCTGTCAATGACTCCCGGTGTCATGTACTGAGTGTGGATCGTACTGAGATTGTATATGCGCATGCAACGCTCTACTGGAAAATTTATTTTTGCTAAAAATAAATAAATAAATAATAATTTTTGTTTAGAAAGTGAACGGACACGTTTGTTTATTAGATTATGTTAGGGTTATAATCTCAGTACGGAGGTGAACTATTTGACCAACATGCTGTGGAGGCTGCCAGAGGAGCAGACATGACATTATCTTTAAAGGCTGGGATACACTGTGCGATTTTTTCAATCGTTATACTCAGCTCCAGCTCAAACTGTGTGACTCAGGTGCAGAGCCCGAATGTGCACAGCTCACGATTCATGTTCTCACACTGTACGGACCGACACTCTGACACGATCTGACTGCTCACCAGTGACGTGCCGTGACCACAAGGGCTGGGTAGGCACGTTGCAAATCGAGACCACCAATGACAATTTCATATGTTTCTGCTGTCAAGTGTTAATTCAATTCAAATCAATTTTATTTGTAAAGCAATTTCCAACAAAGTCATCTCAATGCGCTTATCAAAATATAAAATTCATAATAAGAAAGAAAAAACCCAATAAGATCCACATGAACAAGTGTTTAGCCATCTAACAAAATCAACATCATAAACACCATTAAAGAAACAAAGAATTATTTAATATAGCCTCCATACTCTCCAACAAGATATATCTCATGACAACAGCACATCTGTTGTTTGTGTTGGAAACACAGAAACACAGATAAAATGACAACTTAGAACAGCCTCAGTGAGGAGCATCCACAAAGCCAATCCTTCCTTTTGTACCATTCACTGTGAAAAGTATGAAACATGTTCAGACCTTACCTTTGCTGAAGCTCTGGTAACTCAGGTGTTGGTCTCCATCTTTCAAAAGCTGTCGTTTTTCCTCAAAACAAAGTCTCTATCATCTCTAGCGTCGTCATCCTGACTGTAGCGTTATCACGCCCACTAGCTAGAGAACGTAGCAGCAGCAGTCACGTGTCATCTATTCACTAATGTGCTGTGAACTTACGTATAGCATTTAGCATAGCGCAGTTACGTGCAAAGGCAGCTCTACGCTGCCTTTACGCATAAATTTATGTCACATTGGGAACCTGACTGCGCATGCGCAAACACATAAAATCACGCAATGAGAACGGAGGCAGAAGAGCGACGTGCCTTTGGGAGGGAAAAAAAAAAAAAAATGACTGTGCAGCTGTTCCAGGAAACAGCGCTGTTTAGTAATTTGGGCTATGAAACGCACAAAATGCGGACACTTTCAAACTTATAGCTACTGTAGGCTATTGGAAATAGAAAAATAAATAATTTATAATAAAAAAAATAAAAATAATAAAAATAAAAATAATAATCAAAATATCAATTCACCCTTGGGTAGGCACTGCCTACCTTGCCTACCCTGACTGCACGTCACTGCTGCTCACATTGTGCGTCCATACACGACACGTCGGGGTCTTGTTTCCGGAAATGCAACGTACAAATTAGAAGAAAAAAAAGAACTCTGAAGCTTCGCCATCAAAACAGACGAAGAAAAAAAAGGGGAGTGGAGAGACACTCGCAAATCTCAGCAAAAAGAGCTTTAAAAAAAGAAAAGACAGCGATGTGATGAGCCAGGAGCTGGCTGGACAGACGTGGGCAGTACAGTCCTTCATTTTCACAGCGGTCCTACGGTGTTCGCGCATGCGCAATGTGAGCGTTTACGGTAAGGCAGTCCGTGGCCCTGCTTCAACTGTGAGATACCCTCATGAGGAGCTCATGAGGAGCGACTGGATTTCAAACATGTTTGATTTCCTTATGACTATACGATTGCTGATTGGGAGCTGGTCATGAGGTGTTCATCGCTTCTCGTGACCCCAGCAAGACGCACGACGCATGATTTAGCTGAGACTCGCACCACGATCCCACAAAATAGAAGCACGAGTTGAAAATCGGCTCAAATTAAGCAAAAAATCGTATGCCCGCCTTAAAGAGATCTTTACAGCGCTGTCCCTCACCAACTCCCCACGGACCCGGTTCCCTCGCTGCTCCCTCTCCGCTCTACGGCGGGGTCGGGGTCTCCTCACCCCAGGAGTGACTGTTGACCGGAGCAGTCAACAATCCGCTCCATACACTTTTATACTTTGTTTACAAATTATCTAAGTTTGTATTGAAAAATAAAGTGCACGTTTTAAAACCGTTGATTTAATGTTTGTGTCCAACAAAACACATGGTTGGTACAGTAGTTAAGTAATAATCCAGAAAAAAATTACATTTTAAGATGCTTTAAAAACATATTTTTCTGTGACCAGAAAATAAACAAGGGCTTTTTAATGCCCATTAATGCCCATTTGTGCAGCACACAGCCACAACCCCCTAGCGGCACGGCTGCCAATCGCTTAGCGAGGCGTTTCCTCCATTTAGAAATAAAAGGGCCAACCTCCGAGCGTCACGTTGACGGCATGCCCCCGGCGTAGGTCCTGACGCTGAACCTTAAATTAGGCTTTAAGTACGAATAGCTGCGTACGGATGGCCATTAGAACAAGCGTAAACTTAAAAAATGAATGATTTTCGTTTTTTCAGAATTGTTGATAACCTGCCTATTACCACCTGCCCGCTTTGGAGCAGCGCTCTGGCCCAGCAGCTAGATGGGGTCAGCTTAGTTATAGTTTTAGCTCCGAGAGCTGGAGCTCTGCTGGTGGAAACTCCGAGTTAGCTCCAGCTACAGGCCAGTGGACAAAGCCCATCAGTGCGGTCACCGACTCTGCAGATGTTACGGGTCCCAAGAATGAAGGACCACAATAGCAAATAAAAGTACCTGTATAATGCAGGTGAAACAGAGAAGTCAGGACACGATCTGTGCTCACAGTTCTCCAGAATACTTCTCGTTTAATGACATACATCATCACAATCACATGACCACTACATATTTCCTTAGTCCAGTTTCCTGATTTTGCACACATTTTGCTAATTATATAATTTCTCATAACTCACATTTACATCATCTCTCATCACTCAAGATACAATTCAGTTTTAACCAATAAACAATACTGTTTATAAATAACCCATTCTGTACATACAGTGCATATACTTTGTTTCAGGATAACCTATTTATCATCATTTACTACATAAGTTCACAGTTCTCATGCATTTTGGCATGTAATAAACCTTTTGTCTCTCTCAAGGGGCTGGACTTAAGGATTAATGTTTGTGATATGTATTATTATTAATGTCAACAAAACAGAACTGTAAAACATAAGACATACTATGTAACTACTATACTGTAAACTAGGTGAAACGGGCGTCTATTCTGAGCCAAAATGGCGGCTGCTGCTGCACTTTGTCTGTCTGGTTTGAGCCAAAATGGCGGCTGCCGATTGAACTTTGCCTGTCTGGTTTGAGCCAAAATGGCGGCTGCCGATTGAACTTTTAGTCTTTAAAACTACACATAACTCGGCTAAACATGCTCTAAGCTTCGCTTAACACCTCCAGTGATAACAATGTTTACTTATACTCTACATTCTGTAGTGCTTGGAACATTTATTGACCTGTATAATGCAGGTGAAACAGAGAAGTCAGGACACGATCTATGCTCACAGCTCTCCAGAATACTTCTGAAGAGACGGGGGAAAGCGCCACCCCTTTACCTGTCCCTAGAGGAACTAGTTCCCGCACAGAAGTTCCACTCCTCATTACTTTTGATGGAATTATAGTAAAAGCACCCAAATGTTCACAATAAAAAAAACTAAAAATAAATACATTGAAAAAAATATACCAAAGCTATGGATATTTCAGCTCTTACACATAAATTGTGGCTGACCGATTTTTGGGAGTGCCACACAGACACACACTCTTGATTCGCAGCTCATTGCCATTGTAACATTTCAGTTCGGCAGGCGGACCCCCTAAAGAAATGACTGCCCTGTACAACGCTCTTAGTGTTACTAAATACAAAGAGGTAGAGTTAGTGCTTGAACCACCTTCCGATCGTGTAATAACGATGCGAGGAAGTCGAATCTGCGAATATTATTCTATTTGAATGCAACGGTAAATTAGAAGGTTAGCAACATCCCTAGACTTTTTTAATGTCCAAATGGGGTGAATTAATTGTATTTTCCTACATACATGGGGAGGAAATACGTTTCTTTTAGTTTAGCACGCAACAATACTTCCACTACATAACTTTATTAAAGGATACAATTTAGTGGAACTTTAAAGAACATTTTCACGTTACTGTTTATATTAAGCTGGTGGATTGTCATGATAGCTTACCTCTGTCCTCCACGTGGAATTACAGTAACTTATTTGAGAGCACGGGCCTTCGCTCACATCTCCATTCATCCACATCAGATCCTCCAAATACACCTCCACGTCCGGCAATGAGAACGGCTTAATTCAAATGAACTTTTTAAGGAAAGTTTTTTTTTCAAACTTAATTTCACATCCTTCCACCAACGACGCTGTGCTGTTGTACTTCTTCTTCATTGTTGATTAACGGCAGCTTGCAAGCCTTTAGTCGCATTACCGCCTCCTACTGACCACCGTTGTCATAGACAATCATAATAAAGGCTCAGTCCTAAATCCTTTCACGGACACTGTGCGTAAGCTGATGCTAGCTGCTCTATGTTGCCGTTATGCTTCGCCATGCAATTTTCCGCTAGATATTATGCAGAAAGCTGACGAGCTAATGCAAGTTAATAATAATGATCTTCAATCCAGCAATACAAAAAATAAAGTCTATTTTTAATTCTCAAAATTGAACAAAAGAGCATCAAGTCAGTTCATCAGTAAACCCTGAAACAAATAAGATAATTTCCTTACAGGTTTGTGGGCTTAATTTTTTTTTATTTCACAATGATCAAAACAAACTCAAGCATTTTATTTGAATTGTTGTTTATGTGTATAAATAATCATGATGGTAAAATATCTTTATGATTTACTTTTTCACTTGCCCATTCATGTGTAGTAGCCCCAATTTCCCAGTGAAAAGTTGGCCTGTGAAGGGGATATTTCTGGCTTAAAGCTGATTAGAACCTGCTGGATATAATTTTTAAAAAGCAACCATTACTATTTGCATTTCTCACATTAATAAAAATAAAATGTATCAGTTAATATTTGAAAAATGTATCTCTGCTGAATTACATTCACTTTCAATTCTTACCCAGACTGATATGGTATGTGTACTAAGTATAATTCATGTGCAGTAGTATGTTGTATAATAAAGGCAGTGGCAATTTGTCAATATACTTCATTGGGAACAGTTGTCATCAGTCATCATCCTAAACATACCTATAGTATATAGTAGACAGTATATTAGTTTGTAGTGCATAGTATGGAGCATACAGTTTTGGGAAGGTTACTCTCAAAATGTAATCAGTTACAGATTACAGAGAACATGCCCAAAAATGTAATTTGTAAAGTAATTCCTTACATTACTCAATCAAAGTACCGTAATCTGATTACTTGAATTACTTCCATATTAAATTGTATTTTTTAAGTGTAGGAATGCAGCCATTAATGAAAAGAATAAAGATAACTATTGTAAATACACACTGAGCTAAAAGAGCAAGAATCGAGAATATCCGGTTTTTGATTCTGTCTAGAATACGTTTCTGATGCATATCTGGAGTTTTTTTGATATGCACCATATCTGGTCAAATATGAACCCCATATACTTCATGAAGACAATATATTGTATTAGGATACTAACAACATTTAGATTATGTCATATATGTGTTCTGGACACAACCTGAGGGTGAGAATACCAAGAATCCCAAAATGTCCAGTTTTTGATTCTGTCTAGAATACTGACTTTTCTCTTGCATATCCGGAGTTTTTTGATATGCACCATATCTGATCAAATACGGACCCAATATACTTCATGAAGACAATATATTGTATTAGGATACTAACAATATTCAGATTTCGTCATGTATGTGTTTCGGAAATAATAATAATTAAAGCCGCGAGCGGTGTCATAGGTTCCGATGAAGCGGCCGGGGGCGGTAACCCACGGTCACGTATACCACTGTTGGGGATTTGGGAATTGGCCTGGAGTTGTAAGCGTTTTCGTATAACGGCGTACTTATCGCGAAGGATTTTCCTGTGTCATGATAGGCCCCTCCCACTTTTCACAGCCTGCTCTATTTGCCATAGCAATGTGCTTCCATCTAATAAGATTCATCCTACAGTGTTTTGAAGTCAACACGACATATCGTCTGTCCACTACAGCTGCTCGTGTAGGACGACCACAGAAGCGGTGCCCTCTGAGAACGCAAGGCATTGTGGGTAAATTGGTTATCGTTTGTTGTTTAGCTCTGGACAGTGATCGTGTGTATCAAATATGAAGCAGTTTGAACTTTGCACTCTAGAGTTATAAGCGTTTTCGTATAACGGCGTAGTTATGGCGAGGGATTTTCCTGTGTCATGATAGGCCCCTCCCACTTTTCACAGCCTGCTCTATTTGCCATAGCAATGTGCTTCCATCAAATAAGATTCATCCTACAGTGTTTTGAAGTCAACACGACATGTCGTCTTACCGCTAGAGTTGCTGGCGTAGGACGGCCCAAGAAGCGGCGCCCTCTGAGAGCGCAAGGCATTGTGGGTGTTTTTGGTTATCGTTTGTTGTTTGGGGCTGTACGGTCATCATGTGTATCAAATATGAAGAACTTTGAACTTTGCATTCTGGAGTTGTAAGCGTTTTCGTAAAACAGCGTAGTTATGGCGAAGGATTTTCCTGTGTCATGATAGGCCCCTCCCACTGGCCATGATGGGTAATTTGGTCATCGAGCGTAGTTTATGGATGGACAATCATTGTGTGTATCAAATATGAAGCAGTTTGAACTTTGCATTGGAGCGTTATAAGCATTTTCCTATTACAGCGTGTTGATGGCGAAGAATTTTGCAGTGACATTTTAGGCCCCTCCCACTGACCACTGTCTGTTGTTTCTTCAATAGCAATTTGCTCCCCTCTGTGTAGGTTCATCCTACAGTGTTTTGAAGTCAACACGACATATCGACTGTCCGCTACAGCTGCTCGTGTAGGACGACCACAGAAGCGGCGCCCTCTGAGAACGCAAGGCATTGTGGGTGTTTTTGGTTATCGTTTGTTGTTTGGGGCTGTACGGTCATCATGTGTATCAAATATGAAGCACATTGAACTTTGCATTCTGGAGTTGTAAGCGTTTTCGTAAAACGGCGTAGTTATGGTGAAGGATTTTCCTGTGTCATGATAGGCCCCTCCCACTTTTCACAGCCTGCTCTATTTGCCATAGCAATGTGCTTCCATCTAATAAGCTTCATCCTACAGTGTTTTGAAGTCAACACGACATGTCGTCTGTCCGCTACAGCTGCTCGTGTTGGACGACCACAAAAGCGGCGCCCTCTGAGAACGCAAGGCATTGTGGGTAAATTGGTTATCGTTTGTTGTTTAGCTCTGGACAGTGATCGTGTGTATCAAATATGAAGCAGTTTGAACTTTGCACTCTCGCGTTTTTGTATAACGGCGTAGTGATGGCGAGGGATTTTTGTGTGTCATTATAGGACCCTCCCACTGGCCATGATGGGTAATTTGGTCATCGAGCGTTGTTTATGGATGGACAATCATCGTGTGTATCAAATATGAAGCAGTTTGAACTTTGCATTGAAGCGTTATAAGCATTTTCCTATTATAGCGTGCTGATGGCGAAGGATTCTCCCGTGTCATTATAGGCCCCTCCCACTGATCACAGCCTGTTTTTTCTTCCATAGCAATTTGCTCCCCTCTGTGTAGGTTCATCCTACAGTGTTTTGAAGTCAACACGACATATCGTCTGTCCACTACAGCTGCTCGTGTAGGACAACCACAGAAGCGGCGCCCTCTGAGAACGCAAGGCATTGTGGGTAAATTGGTTATCGTTTGTTGTTTAGCTCTGGACAGTGATCGTGTGTATCAAATATGAAGCAGTTTGAACTTTGCAATCTACAGTTATAAGCGTTTTCGTATAACGGCGTAGTTATGGCGAGGGATTTTCTTGTGTCATTATAGGCCCCTCCCACTGGCCATGATGGGTAATTTGGTCATCGAGCGTTGTTTATGGATGGACAATCATCGTGTGTATCAAATATGAAGCAGTTTGAATTTAGCATTCTAGAGTTATAACCTTTTTCCTATTACAGCGTGCTGATGGCGAAGGATTCTCCTGTGTCATGATAGGCCCCTCCCACTTTTCACAGCCTGCTCTATTTGCCATAGCAATGTGCTTCCATCAAATAAGATTCATCCTACAGTGTTTTGAAGTCAACACGACATGTCGTCTGTCTGCTACAGCTGCTCATGTAGGACGACCACAGAAGCGGCGCCCTCTGAGAACGCAAGGCATTGTGGGTAAATTGGTTATCGTTTGTTGTTTAGCTCTGGACAGTGATCGTGTGTATCAAATATGAAGCAGTTTGAACTTTGCACTCTAGAGTTATAAGCGTTTTTGTGTAACGGCGTAGTTATGGCGAGGGATTTTTGTGTGTCATTTTAGGCCCCTCCCACTGGCCATGATGGGTAATTTGGTCATCGAGTTATAAGCATTTTCCTATTATAGCGTGCTGATGGCGAAGGATTCTCCCGTGTCATTATAGGCTCCTCCCACTGATCACAGCCTGTTTTTTCTTCCATAGCAATTTGCTCCCCTCTGTGTAGGTTCATCCTACAGTGTTTTGAAGTCAACACGACATATCGTCTGTCCACTACAGCTGCTCAAGTAGGACGACCACAGAAGCGGCGCCCTCTGAGAACGCAAGGCATTGTGGGTGTTTTTGGTTATCGTTTGTTGTTTGGGGCTGTACGGTCATCATGTGTATCAAATATGAAGCACATTGAACTTTGCATTCTGGAGTTGTAAGCGTTTTCGTAAAACGGCGTAGTTATGGCGAAGGATTTTCCTGTGTCATGATAGGCCCCTCCCACTTTTCACAGCCTGCTCTATTTGCCATAGCAATGTGCTTCCATCTAATAAGCTTCATCCTACAGTGTTTTGAAGTCAACACGACATGTCGTCTGTCCGCTACAGCTGCTCGTGTTGGACGACCACAAAAGCGGCGCCCTCTGAGAACGCAAGGCATTGTGGGTAAATTGGTTATCGTTTGTTGTTTAGCTCTGGACAGTGATCGTGTGTATCAAATATGAAGCAGTTTGAACTTTGCACTCTCGCGTTTTTGTATAACGGCGTAGTGATGGCGAGGGATTTTTGTGTGTCATTATAGGACCCTCCCACTGGCCATGATGGGTAATTTGGTCATCGAGCGTTGTTTATGGATGGACAATCATCGTGTGTATCAAATATGAAGCAGTTTGAACTTTGCATTGAAGCGTTATAAGCATTTTCCTATTATAGCGTGCTGATGGCGAAGGATTCTCCCGTGTCATTATAGGCTCCTCCCACTGATCACAGCCTGTTTTTTCTTCCATAGCAATTTGCTCCCCTCTGTGTAGGTTCATCCTACAGTGTTTTGAAGTCAACACGACATATCGTCTGTCCACTACAGCTGCTCAAGTAGGACGACCACAGAAGCGGCGCCCTCTGAGAACGCAAGGCATTGTGGGTGTTTTTGGTTATCGTTTGTTGTTTGGGGCTGTACGGTCATCATGTGTATCAAATATGAAGCACATTGAACTTTGCATTCTGGAGTTGTAAGCGTTTTCGTAAAACGGCGTAGTTATGGCGAAGGATTTTCCTGTGTCATGATAGGCCCCTCCCACTTTTCACAGCCTGCTCTATTTGCCATAGCAATGTGCTTCCATCTAATAAGCTTCATCCTACAGTGTTTTGAAGTCAACACGACATGTCGTCTGTCCGCTACAGCTGCTCGTGTTGGACGACCACAAAAGCGGCGCCCTCTGAGAACGCAAGGCATTGTGGGTAAATTGGTTATCGTTTGTTGTTTAGCTCTGGACAGTGATCGTGTGTATCAAATATGAAGCAGTTTGAACTTTGCACTCTCGCGTTTTTGTATAACGGCGTAGTGATGGCGAGGGATTTTTGTGTGTCATTATAGGACCCTCCCACTGGCCATGATGGGTAATTTGGTCATCGAGCGTTGTTTATGGATGGACAATCATCGTGTGTATCAAATATGAAGCAGTTTGAACTTTGCATTGAAGCGTTATAAGCATTTTCCTATTATAGCGTGCTGATGGCGAAGGATTCTCCCGTGTCATTATAGGCCCCTCCCACTGATCACAGCCTGTTTTTTCTTCCATAGCAATTTGCTCCCCTCTGTGTAGGTTCATCCTACAGTGTTTTGAAGTCAACACGACATATCGTCTGTCCACTACAGCTGCTCGTGTAGGACAACCACAGAAGCGGCGCCCTCTGAGAACGCAAGGCATTGTGGGTAAATTGGTTATCGTTTGTTGTTTAGCTCTGGACAGTGATCGTGTGTATCAAATATGAAGCAGTTTGAACTTTGCAATCTACAGTTATAAGCGTTTTCGTATAACGGCGTAGTTATGGCGAGGGATTTTCTTGTGTCATTATAGGCCCCTCCCACTGGCCATGATGGGTAATTTGGTCATCGAGCGTTGTTTATGGATGGACAATCATCGTGTGTATCAAATATGAAGCAGTTTGAATTTAGCATTCTAGAGTTATAACCTTTTTCCTATTACAGCGTGCTGATGGCGAAGGATTCTCCTGTGTCATGATAGGCCCCTCCCACTTTTCACAGCCTGCTCTATTTGCCATAGCAATGTGCTTCCATCAAATAAGATTCATCCTACAGTGTTTTGAAGTCAACACGACATGTCGTCTGTCTGCTACAGCTGCTCATGTAGGACGACCACAGAAGCGGCGCCCTCTGAGAACGCAAGGCATTGTGGGTAAATTGGTTATCGTTTGTTGTTTAGCTCTGGACAGTGATCGTGTGTATCAAATATGAAGCAGTTTGAACTTTGCACTCTAGAGTTATAAGCGTTTTTGTGTAACGGCGTAGTTATGGCGAGGGATTTTTGTGTGTCATTTTAGGCCCCTCCCACTGGCCATGATGGGTAATTTGGTCATCGAGTTATAAGCATTTTCCTATTATAGCGTGCTGATGGCGAAGGATTCTCCCGTGTCATTATAGGCTCCTCCCACTGATCACAGCCTGTTTTTTCTTCCATAGCAATTTGCTCCCCTCTGTGTAGGTTCATCCTACAGTGTTTTGAAGTCAACACGACATATCGTCTGTCCACTACAGCTGCTCAAGTAGGACGACCACAGAAGCGGCGCCCTCTGAGAACGCAAGGCATTGTGGGTAAATTGGTTATCGTTTGTTGTTTAGCTCTGGACAGTGATCGTGTGTATCAAAAATGAAGCAGTTTGAACTTTGCACTCTAGAGTTATAAGCGTTTTCGTATAACGGCGTAGTGATGGCGAGGGATTTTCGTGTGTCATTATAGGACCCTCCCACTGGCCATGATGGGTAATTTGGTCATCGAGCGTTGTTTATGGATGGACAATCATCGTGTGTATCAAATATGAAGCAGTTTGAATTTAGCATTCTAGAGTTATAACCTTTTTCCTATTACAGCGTGCTGATGGCGAAGGATTCTCCTGTGTCATGATAGGCCCCTCCCACTTTTCACAGCCTGCTCTATTTGCCATAGCAATGTGCTTCCATCAAATAAGATTCATCCTACAGTGTTTTGAAGTCAACACGACATGTCGTCTGTCTGCTACAGCTGCTCATGTAGGACGACCACAGAAGCGGCGCCCTCTGAGAACGCAAGGCATTGTGGGTAAATTGGTTATCGTTTGTTGTTTAGCTCTGGACAGTGATCGTGTGTATCAAATATGAAGCAGTTTGAACTTTGCACTCTAGAGTTATAAGCGTTTTTGTGTAACGGCGTAGTTATGGCGAGGGATTTTTGTGTGTCATTTTAGGCCCCTCCCACTGGCCATGATGGGTAATTTGGTCATCGAGTTATAAGCATTTTCCTATTATAGCGTGCTGATGGCGAAGGATTCTCCCGTGTCATTATAGGCTCCTCCCACTGATCACAGCCTGTTTTTTCTTCCATAGCAATTTGCTCCCCTCTGTGTAGGTTCATCCTACAGTGTTTTGAAGTCAACACGACATATCGTCTGTCCACTACAGCTGCTCAAGTAGGACGACCACAGAAGCGGCGCCCTCTGAGAACGCAAGGCATTGTGGGTAAATTGGTTATCGTTTGTTGTTTAGCTCTGGACAGTGATCGTGTGTATCAAAAATGAAGCAGTTTGAACTTTGCACTCTAGAGTTATAAGCGTTTTCGTATAACGGCGTAGTGATGGCGAGGGATTTTCGTGTGTCATTATAGGACCCTCCCACTGGCCATGATGGGTAATTTGGTCATCGAGCGTTGTTTATGGATGGACAATCATCGTGTGTATCAAATATGAAGCAGTTTGAACTTTGCATTGAAGCGTTATAAGCATTTTCCTATTATAGCGTGCTGATGGCGAAGGATTCTCCCGTGTCATTATAGGCCCCTCCCACTGATCACAGCCTGTTTTTTCTTCCATAGCAATTTGCTACCCTCTGTGTAGGTTCATCCTACAGTGTTTTGAAGTCAACACGACATATCGTCTGTCCACTACAGCTGCTCGTGTAGGACGACCACAGAAGCGGCGCCCTCTGAGAACGCAAGGCATTATGGGTAAATTGGTTCTCGAGTTTTGTTTATGGCTGTACGATCATCATGTGTATCAAATATGAAGCAGTTTGAACTTTGCACTCTAGAGTTATAAGCGTTTTCGTATAACGGCGTAGTTATGGCGAGGGATTTTTGTGTGTCATTATAGGCCCCTCCCACTGGCCATGATGGGTAATTTGGTCATCGAGCGTTGTTTATGGATGGACAATCATCGTGTGTATCAAATATGAAGCAGTTTGAACTTTGCATTCTAGAGTTATAAGCTTTTTCCTAGAACGGCGTTCTGTAAATGCTAACCGTGTACATGACCTTAAATGACACCGGTCGAAAACACAAGGCATGATGGGAAATGTTTCAAAGCAGTCATGACCAAGCTTGGGCACATGTCCTTTGTGTGAAATTTGAAGCTGATCGAAGTTTGTGTGTCAGAGTTATGGAGATTTGGAATTTTTTGCGTGCTAACGAAAATTAGCATTGCATTTTTGTGGCGGCGCCACGACCAAACCGTGACAGATACGGAAATTCTTTCGATAACTTTTCATCTTCAATGGGTCCTATGTGGTGTTGCCAAGTTTTAAGCGAATCGGATGAATCCCCTCAGACTAGTTCGCGCAGATGCGTTTCGAGGGCGAAACGCCATTTTTGACCTTTGACCCAAGATGGCTGACTTCCTGTTTGGTTTTGGGCGGGGTCACAATGTAACTTTTTGCTCATTCTGGGGCCAAGACTACATGTGGCGATTTTCGTGCAAATCGGTCAGACCTGGCGGTCATGTGGTTCCATCGTTTGTTTTGGCGGCAAAAACGCACGCTATGCGTGCGTTTTCTGTCCGTTTTTTTTCACGCCACCAAATTATCAAATTTTTCGCCAGGCCTGAGGTGCGTGCAAATTTCGGTGAGTTTTTGGGCATTTTTAGGGGGTCGATTTAGCGATCAAAGGCGGGCGGGGTATAATAATAGGAAATAAAAGCAAAAACAATAGGTTCCTCTGTCCCATTCTGGGACATCGGAACCTAATAATAATTAAAGCCGCGAGCGGCGTCATAGGTTCCGATGAAGCGGCCGGGGGCGGTAACCCACGGTCACGTATACCACTGTTTTGGGAATTGGCCTGAGCAAATTTGGTGTAAATTGGTGTAAAAACAACTGAGATATTGCATTTACCAAGAAATGGCGAAAGATTTTCCTGTCATGATAGGCCCCTCCCACTTTTCACAGCCTGCTCTATTTGCCATAGCAATGTGCACGCTACCAAATTATCAAATTTTTCGCCAGGCCTGAGGTGCGTGCAAATTTCGGTGAGTTTTCGGGCATTTTTAGGGGGTCGAATTAGCGATCAAAGGCGAGCGGGGTATAATAATAGGAAATAAAAGCGAAAACAATAGGTTCCTCTGTCCCATTCTGGGACATCGGAACCTAATAATAATAGGAAATAAAAGCAAAAACAATAGGTTCCTCTGTCCCATTCTGGGACATCGGACCCTAATAATAGGAAATAAAAGCGAAAACAATAGGTTCCTCTGTCCCATTCTGGGACATCGGAACCTAATAATAGGAAATAAAAGCGAAAACAATAGGTTCCTCTGTCCCATTCTGGGACATCGGAACCTAATAATAGGAAATAAAAGCGAAAACAATAGGTTCCTCTGTCCCATTCTGGGACATCGGAACCTAATAAAAGATTAAATCGGGGCTTTCGCCTTTAATTGGCCATGTAATATTATTAAATGCACGGAATTTGTCCTCTGCATTTAACCCATCCCTGAGGAGCAGTGGGCAGCCATTTTTGCTGTGCCTGGGGAGCAGTTCGGGGTTAAGGGACTTGCTCAACATCCCACAGTGATGGCCCAGGTGAGGCTTGAATCGCCAACCCTCCGATTACAAGCCCAGCGTCCTTAACCACTAGGCCACCACTGTGACCCCTGGAATTTTCAGTGGTCTCCATCCAACTACTAACCAGGCCCAAATTTATTGATTCCGCAAAGCAAAACCTCTGACTCTGTCTCTATATGCAATCTCAGGTACTGAATACAAGAGTATCTTAAAACTCTAAGAGTCACTCTTCATAACATAGCTCATAACAGCCAATCCTGATTAACATGATAAAAAACAGCCTTTTACAAGGTACAACAGACAATGATTCATGCTGAACAACTTTCTACCTGTATGGGTGTGAAGGTTCACATTGTATTATGCACGATGGCATCCGAGGAATGCACACCTATAGAATGCAACAACCAACCCTGATTAACGTATTGGGATTAACCCACCTTTAGGAGGTAGAGCAGACAAGGATACCATGCTCACAATGGCAGCGCAGGCCGGGCCAAGTCAAGCATGTGTGAAACCATTGGGAGCCCATTGTGTGCCATGTTTAAGTATTGTTAACTGCACCGTGGGTATCTGATTTACAATATCAATCTGCAAAGTTTTGATTGTGTAGGGCGTTTTGAAACGCATTCAGCGCTTCTTCTGTTTTAATTTGCCTGTGTGTAATTTGTTTAACTGAAGCTATATTTTTATACTTCTTGTATAAACTGTAAAAACTAGTAAGTGATCTGAGATATCAGCAACCAGTATTCCACTTTGAATGTGGTTATTAATATCATTAGTAAAAACGTTATTGATCAGAGTAGCACTGTGTGACGTAATTCTAGTTGGTCTGGTGATTTGGGGAAATAAACCTATGCTATACTTTGTATTTATGAAGTCTTCAGTTCATTTGTGATTTCCTGAATTTAGCATAATCTATATTACCACATATGAACATATTTTTGTGTCTTTTGAGAGATTTCCTCCATCCAGTTTGTAAATTGTTCAAGATTAGACCCTGGTGTTCTATATAAACTACTAACTATTACATTTTTATGTTTTTCTTTAATAATCTCAATTGTTATACATTCCAGTACATCATCAATAACTGCTGGCATGTTATCCATAATTTTGAATTTCAGTGAGTTATCCACAAATAGTGCTACTCCTCCTCATTCCCAATGCATTAGTTACTAAGTATCTCCAAGTGAGTTTTGCAAGTCTTCAGTCAATGGCACGTTATCTGATCGGCTATATTACTACCCTTAACTTGCCTTAAAATGTTATGGAGTTCTGAGTTATACAGTTTTACTGCCTCATGTCTGGCCTATAGAGGTTATTGATGTTTTACCCTTATCTCTGTCAGTTTGGAGCATGGCAAAAATTGTTAAACATTGGCGAAAATGCTTGAGAAAAAAAGTTATTGATACTCAGTAATACACAAGTATATACAGTAAATTAACATCAAGTTATATAATGAAACATATTGCTCGCGTCTGGGATTGGAGCGGATATATTTTTTTTAAACCCACTGATTGGTGATTGGCCCAAAAATTCTGATCTTGTAAAGTATTAAAGTCTATATGTCATTGTTTTAAATTAAGTTGAAATCAGATGTTCTGAAGCAGTTTGTTCCAAAAAAATAGGCTTTGAGAAAGTTGACCTGAATGTATTTTATTATGGTTAAATAAGAGCTATTGGACATTTGATTATAGTTTGTTAAAAAAAAAAACATGAATAATAATCCATATTTACACTTTCTATGCATCACTTTATGCAACTTATTTTTGGACTCTTAAAAAGCACAACAAAAAACAAGCCTTTTCATCCGCAGTGTTGGGACCACATTCAACATAAGGAACAGGAACTAGTTCCTCACATTTAGAACCTGTTTATCTCACTGTCACAACTTAAACAGTAACATCATCACTCTCAGTGAGTGACTTAAAGTGACACTTTCAGTAGTACAATATACTAAAATAAACTCTTCAGCAGGTATTAGGCTAATACAGTCATGAATGACTGGCTGTCTGTTTCAATTTTTATTTGAACTTTTAAAACAGAGTACATTTAAGATGCATTACAGAAACAACAAAAAATAACAGACACAAAAGCAATATATATATATATGTGTGTGTGTGTGTGTGTGTGTGTACAGTATGTAAAGGTTGTTGGGGGCCCTTCTGCTGAACAACAATGATATATTGGTTAAACAAATCTTGCTAAAGGCAGTGTTACCAACACATTAACAGTTTCTTGCCTTGCAGTAGAAAAGGCGACTTTGAAAGTACAGCATGCTCACTGGCTGGCAATTCTTTTCAGTGGAAGGAAAGATGCATATGACCATGGTACTTCATTAGTTTCCCAGACTGCGCAGTTGCTTTTTTGCCCAAAATGCCACACATCCCCATGCTCTTTGAACCATTTCACATTTTCTACTGCATGTTCAACCTTTGTCAGACATTCATCCATCCACAAAAACACAAACACTTTCCATATGTTTGATATCTACCTCGGGCGCAATGATACATTAGGGTCGATCATGGGATGATGATCCTGACCTATAGTGACATGTTGAAAATACATCACCAGCTCAACTATATCTGTTGCTGTACATGAAGTTTAGAGATACTCTCTCAATTATCTCATTCTGATATATTACCTCAAACATTGAGAGAAGATCTGAAGTGTCTGAAATTTACATTGTGCTTTGTTTAACAGGTGGAAGAAAAGTTTCGAGAGTATCATCAAACTCAAAGTTTCTGTGGAAAATATGATCATGAGAGAGATCATGTAGGATATGTATCTTCTCTGCCTGGATAGCTGTGGCAGTGGGGGTCTTACAGGATAATGTTTCGACTTCTGTATCAAATATATCCAAAATACCTGGGTACATTAACTTTTTGCCTGCCACCTGCCATTCAGCTAACCATTTTTGCATCATAATCATTTCAGTGTCTTGTTTATTAGTGTGGTAATCTCCCAATGTACCATTGGCACGTTCAAATGAGAAGCACCAGAAGCCATGAACAGGTCCAAAGTCTTTAACACAGGACTTCAAATGTAGATGTAAATGCAAATTCATCATGCACCACTGTTTACCATATTGGTTTTCAAAGGATCTACACAACATTTGGAGACATCTATAGGCATCCTCAATCTGCAAGTCATTAATAACTCTGGAGCATAGTAATTGTGTTGCTGCAACAAAAACTCTCCACAAAGAGTAATCCTCTTCTCCTATGACTCCTTTAAGGGCAAAGGTGGAATAGACACAAACCCAGAGTTTCCACTGTGCTGCAGTGAAACCCTCAAAAGCTGCCTCAATCTTTGAGGGTATACCAGAGTCAACTGGTACTTGGAAGTTTCAGCAAGTTTACTCTTTCCTGTATTGTGGCAAATCCTTCCGTGGAGATTGCACCTCTTTCTTTCCAAAATTGCATCACTCTTTATGCTGTACCCTCCAGCAAGTTATGCATTGGATCAATAACATGCATTCGAACAACATCAAAATATGGTCATTCTTGTAAGCAGCTGTATCTGGCTCTATATTTACCCTCAATCTTGCTTTTGCTAGCTTTGTTTTTTGCCCCCTTAGCATCTCTGGCATATCTACAGTGGTCCGTGTTACTTCTAACAGGCCATGTATCATCAAACCCAGAGAAATCAACCTTATTGTCTTCAGTCCTTGTAAAGTTTTTTAGGCACTTACTGCAACCCATATTTGCCATATGGCGGAGAAAACCTCCAGTTTTTCTAGCAGCTGGAATGTCACTCACTAAGGACAACAAAGCTCCATGAAAAAATTGCCCATCAATATCTAACCCCGCCCACAGATGTTTTAAATCACTGACCAAAGGTTCCAAAAACCAAATGAATGACCAAAAAAATGACTTCCACTTTGCCAGTAACAAAAGCAAAAATGTGATTATGCCATGTGGTTCACAACCACCAATTTCCTCAGGATATTCTGTCTTCATTTTCACTCCAAACTTCTTGGTCCTCAGAAAACTAAAATGAGAAGTGTTATGGTCAATTATTATACTCATCATCACATCGTCAAATGTATGTTCATGTGTACAATTTGTCATGTTTTAATACATGATGACTCCATTACTCTTTACACTTAGAACAGCTGAATCATGATTAAATAGTACAGATCGTATTATTCTCAGTGCAGCACAGTCTCTGCCAAGGCCAGAATCTCTGCTCGCATGCAGCACACACTATCATGGAGATAAGGGTGGCGCCACATCTTCTTCATAACATAACATCTTCATCATCCTCCAACATTTCCACTATGGGCATCTGACTCCCTCCCTTTTGTCTCTCACTGTTGGGACCTTTTCTTATCTGTATAAAACCTTAAGCTGAAACTGTTAGAGGGCGCGGCACTTCCTTCGGACGTCCGCCTGGACGGACGCTAATTTTGTTTCACTTTGTTCCATCTTGTACCTTTTTTACTTAGCAATAGAATAAACTTTTTTATATAAAATCATCAATGCTTCTCCTGGACTCCATCATTCAACCAGAGCAATGAATCATGTCTCTAAATGAGGTCGACCGTAAATTCAGCCGTAACAATTGGCGTCGACGAACTGAATCCATCTTCTGCTCTGTGGGGCATCGACCGTGGACCAGCACTGGGACACACTTGAAGCCCCGGGGCTGGCCCGCGGTGGTCCGCCCTCGGACAGAGACTGGAGCACGAACCATCGGTTGAACCTCAAACACCAATTCGGACTAAGGTAAAGCTGCCTTTATAAACATATATATATATAAATTTTCATTTACATATATATTTGCTCTGTGCTGATTTTTTTTTGGAACCAGTCAAGCATTGTATTGATTTTCAGCTTTGAGCTTTGATTTTGATCCTCAGCTGTTCTGTGTTTTGACGCAGTGAATAGCTATGAGAAGGGCTCAAATGGTTGAGGTTCTATGCTTTTTAATGCTGTAGGTTCTCTCTGGTTTTCTTCGGGCTCGGATATTTTGTTTAGGCATAAAATACGGCTGGTCATTATTTACTTTGGTTTTGTTCGGACACCCACAGCCTGTGAGGTCCTGACCATAGATAGACGGGCAACAAGGTTTCCAAAACATCCCAGCGGTGCCATGATCTGAGTTCACCTCTGTACCGAAAGATTAAAACCCCGAACCTAACCTAAATTGTGTTTCTGTGAATCAAACAGATGAAGAATCCAATAAACAAATAATATAGGCATACGCATATACAATCTTGGTATGATGTGAACTCAGATCATGCTTCAGTGAGTTTTACTTCTTTTTTTTGTAGTTGTTTGGCTTTAAGGCTCTCATTTTGGAGAGAGCCGGCTTTGGGTTTTTTTGTTTTGTTGTTCTCTCGCAGTGAGCTGCTGTGTTTCTGGGTTTTTTGTTTTTTTTTCTCTCAGAACAGACGTGTGAACACACACACACACACACACACACACACACACACACACACACGTACAGAGAGAGAGAAAGGGAGAGAGAGAGAGCACACACACAGGCACGCGCACGGGCGCAGGCACACGCACAGCCACACCCATCCCAAGAGAGAGAGGTGGCGCCCCTCACTGGCCAGTTTAGTGCACTACACATTGTGATTTCTCACCTTGCCCCCTGCCGATAGAATAGTGCCATTACACACAGACACTATTTTTATTTTTATTTTAAATTTTATTTTGATTTCATGTTTGATGGGCAACACACACTCAAACACACACACACAGATGAATACAGTATTTCATTTTATTTTATTTTAATATTACTGTTACCATCATTATCATTTTTTATTATTTAAATTGTTAGTTTCTGTTGGCTTTGTGGTTGCCCCCCTGAAGAAACGACATCTTCAATGAAAGAATGAAATCACCTTCAACTCTTATGCTAATAAAATGTCAACATCATTCAAAGGACCAAGCATCAGAAGGAAATGGACAATCAAAGGTCGGTGACCTTTCAGGACTCAAGGACTCAACTCCCATTCAGCAAAGCAATGCTGAAATAACTCGCTCAGTCCCAAGTCAACTCTTCATCGTCTATGAATGGGCCGCATGCCCCATCATCAAAGACTGAGAACCTGTGGGCGTCGGAGTGGACACTCCCCCACCAGTGAGTTGCGAGTTAAACGCCACGACTACTGCCTGAATGATGGGCAGCAACTGCAGACTGGTCACACGTCTGCTGGATATCTTCACCAAAAGAGACACTGTTTCAAAAGCCACAAGGATACCAAGCCACAAGAAGTCCACCACAGCCTTTGGTGGTAGTGCTAAATCACTTTAGCCTTGAACTTTGGCATGGAGGGGGACAACTAGCAAATAGCCAACAAGCTTCTCCTTCGCACAATACTAACCCCTCTATCTTCTGACTGTGCACTAGATTATTTTGTTTTCATTTATTCTCTCACACGCAGACAGACCAGACATACAGTCACACACCCACATTCATAACTATGAGAAACACAGGACCACCAGAACTTCACACAGAACCCTTCTGTTTGCCACATGAGATCAAGTGTGCCCATCATTTATCTTTGCTTTTATTCATTATGTTGCTCATTTATTTACACTGCTTTTGCCTTTATGAGAAAAGAACAAACAAAAGGGGAAGAAAATAGTGTTACTGATAAGGTTGTTTTTGTTTGCTTTTCTTTCATTTTATACTCTTGCTGAGGGAGGCCCCCACAATGCAAGATATGGTTACATCCGCTGAAGACAGAGCCCTCTGTTGCCTCAGCTTTTGGAGCTGAAGTTTTAATTTTTATTGGCCATGATTTTTTTTGAGCTCACACGTTTTTCTCCTTTGTTATTTCTGAACGATTCTTCTTTTTCTCTTTTGTTTTTACTCAATTTCAGGAAAATTGAGACAGAGATTGAGGACTGCAGCCTCAACCAAGTTTAAATTTTGACATTTTTTGACCGATACCCTCGTAAACAATCTGTACCTTACCCTTTTTGAAGCTGCTTGCGACAGACAGCCTAGTTCAACATTCATTGTTTTCATTTTGCGCGCCTCCCCCTTACCGCGTCGGACTGTCTGGCCGGCCCAAAGCCACTCGACAGCATGGGGGGGGTACCAAATTTTTCCTGAGAAAAAAATGTCCCATTAGTTGCTATGAGTACATAGGCAATTACTTTTCAAACAAGAAGTCCTGGTTTAATGTGCAGAAAAAGGATACACCTTGCTAGGGAAAGCACTCTTCGGGGGATAGTGGTCCACCTGATTTGATACATGCTTGGTAACCGAATACCGTTCTGAACAAATTTCTACGTTCCCTTAGAGTGAGGGTTATTAGAGGTTGCGTGCTCCGTTCAATCTTAGAGGTGCCCAATAAAGTCCTGACAGTTGAGTTTCCCCCAGGTTTGGTACCGGGGTTGAGTTTGTTTCCCTCAGGTTGCAGACCGAGGTTGAGTTATTCCCAAGCTCTTATTTTTCAAGAGTGTAGGTTGAGTTTCCTGCCGATTCAGAGGTTTTTTCTTAGACTTCTGGAGTTTATGGTGGTTGAGTTATTCCCAAACTCTTATTCTTCAAGAGCGGTGGTTGAGTTTCCTGCTGATTCAGAGATTCTTTTTTACATTTCTGGAGATGGACAGCGGTTGAGTTTCCCCCAGGTTGGGTACTGGGGTTGAGTTTGGTTATTGTGCACGGCTGTGCGATTGCTGCCTGATCAGCAGCTAGTAGACTGTCAGTACTGCAAGGGACAATACTCTAAGTGTAGACTCCGCCAAGGCGGAAGTAAAAAGGAGCGTACCTCTTAGTAATCAGACGATACCAGTAAAAAGCAATTAATTAACACTAAAAGGTTGCCAAGCATGAGGGGGCAATAAGAGCTCATTGACCCCGAGAGAGGAGGTGGACTGGCTATCGCCATTGGTGGGTTAGATGAGACCTATATTCCACTTAGACACTGCAGCAAAACCTTGTGAATGCATGGACGTGAAAATTGAGGCATGAACGTGTGCGGTGCATGAGTGACTGAATGATGACACGTTACGTATGCCTGAGAGAACCGCGTTGTGAGTGCGAATGTGCCGTGGACGTGTCATTGAGTGATTGACCGATGAATGGCTGTTTGACTACACATGTTCCTCTGTTTCACCTTCCTTTCCTCCTGGGTTTTGATGCACTAGATCTTCTCCCTGTTTTTGCCAATTATGTAGTGAGGTGTTCAGAAAACACTGCTGCTTGTTAAAAAATTATGGTTTTAGGCCTTGGGCCTTCTAAAAAGTTACCAGGATTTAAAGGTTTTTTTCTGGGTGTTTAAAAACACCAAACGACATTTTTTATATATGATACCACTTTCAGTGGAATGACTGGCTTTGACCTTGACTGACCTTACTGTTCATGTTCAGTGTCCATGTTTTTTGTTGTTATATGTGTATACTCGTTGTGGTGTGCACTTGTCTATGTCTTCGTCTTAGTTGTTGTTATTGTGTAGCTTTTTCCAAAATACAGGTCGCTGGCTGTATACTCAAAGGAGACGAATCAGATCCAACTAAAGAAAAGAGATATTTTAAATTATTCATTTAAGTCTTAATGTTTTCCTCTCTTTCTGTTTCTGAGTGTTTCCTAACAGAAAATGCCACCGCCTTCTCGACTCCGATCCTACCTCTTCGACGCCATGCCTGGTCACTGCTCTTATGATGAAGGATGAGAATTAAAGGGAAGTATTGTCCATAACTGTAATTGGGAAGCAAAGGGGAAATAGAAATAGACACGTGACAATATGACATATTGTGGATGTTCTAACATAATATCTATTCCAGAGACTACAGAGACTTCCAATCCAACTGCAAAAGTGGGGACAGATCTTCAAATTTCCAAAGGGAGCGTACAGTTGACCCTGGACCTTTTAAGGCTGAGGAGGAGGAGGTCGAGGAGGTTGGAGGGCACAAAGGCAGGCGGACACAAGAGAGAGGAAAACGGAGACACATCCAAAATGATCAGATAAGTGATTTTCCAATGATATTTATCATATGGTTTTAAGAATCCAAATGTATTCTTATGTAAAAAAAGGGAAGGGAGGGACCAACGTCCCTCTAATTTTTGATTTATATTTTATCATAGGAAAATATACCTCAAACCCTCCAACTATTTTCTTCTTGTTCCACCAGCACTTAGCGTGCAAGACCATAAAACACCTTCACTGGGTTTAGACACGTTTAAGGGAAAAATTAAGTGTTCTCAACATTGGGTTGGTGGCCCAATCTGGGTCGCCTGAGATTTAAAAAGGGTCCTCCTGAAACTCTTGATAATTGATTGAAATAAGAGATAGTTTAAAGTTAAGTAACTTCCAAGTATTTAAGGAAGCTCTCCAAACCGTGCTGGGGCTCGTCACCCCTACGAATGGGATAAATAAAGAGAGCAAAAGACAATATGATTGTTCGACTCAACTTAACTTTAATTCTGTCTAACCTTAAAGGGCCAATAATCTTGCTAAACTCCGGTTAAGACACAGAATAGGAGACACTTTTGCCACCAATTGACCTTCAAAATTAAGTAAATTACATCTCAAATAATAATTATGAGGGAAATGAATGAAATAAATGAACTGACAAATTCAGCTCTATAAAAGAATTAGGCTATGTAAATAGGTGTGGAGTGTTAACATTATTCAGAATAAATAAAGGATAGAATAAGATTTCTCCTTCACAAATAAGAGATAGCAACGAAAAATGAAACAAACAATTTAAATAAATAAATAACATTATTTATTTATTTGGTTAAACTCATTTAGCTTTCTCACATCTCCATGTCTCCCAATTGTATGTATTCATCTTGAGAAGACATGTAACCACACTCCACACTTGTCCGACTTGCATGTCCTTCTCCGTCCGACTTGCATGCCCTTGTAAACAGTGGTTCTCAAATTGTTGCTTCTCACCAGGTAAGTAGACGTACCACAGATAATCACTGCAACTCCAGCTATGCTTCTCCTTACTCCAGGAAAAGAAAATCGAATTAATACTTCCTGCTTTTCTTTCAGCCTCATATTTTCCCACTCGCGTGCGAATGGGCTACAGAGCTAGCATGGCTAAAAGCTCACTAACCCACACCTAACCATTGTGTGATTGTGCAGCAGCACCTTTTAGGATCTGAAAAGCTCTCAGATCCTGACCTCTGACCTGTCTCTGCCTTCCTGGCCATACTAACTATTCATTTAGTTAGTTAACTAAACCTAACACCCCTAAACTTTTATTTTATTCTATTCTATTCTATTCTATTCTATTCTATTCTATTCTATTTTATTTTATTTTATTTTATTTTATTTTATTTTATTTTATTTTATTTCATTTCGTTTTATTTTATTTTGTTTTGTTTTGTTCTGTTTTGTTTTTCCCCCCACCCCTTTTTTCTGTCCAGGTACCAGCTAAAGCCTACCAGGTACCAGCTACCAGCTAAAGCCTCAGTAGTGGGATCGCGCCTGTGTTCAGGTACCAGCCAATCCCAAGAGTTCTGTTTCGGTGTTTTTCCCCCTCTTCTGTTCAGGTACCTTCCGATCCCAAGAGAGGTTGCCAGGTGTGTGGAGACTACCCTTCCTCAGACAACAACCAATCATCTACAACGCCGACCGGAAACGAACGACCCACACGGCAGTGAAGGTCGCGGAGCAGGCAACATGGATCCAAGATGATTGCCGACACCAGCTGATGCTGAGACGGAGGCTGACCGAACAATGAAGGGGGAACCGACAAGGCCACTGAGACACACACAAGAAAACGCTCTAGAACAAGGGCCTAGCTTTGTTTATAAGCCACACCAAATGCTCATAGCTAGGTTGAGGGAGGACAACCTCACACCTAGCTGCAGGAATACAGTCATAAACCCTTCTGCTACGATTGAGGAAAATACTCAAGGTTCTTCACTCATGATGCCGCCAATCAAGTGTGATTCTAACCATGGCTATTGGTTACCCCAGTTACCACTGAACTAAGCCGATGAAGACGAGTGATGTCCTTGATGCAAATGATGATTTTTGCTTATCTAGATGTAATAAAGGATGATTTTTGATGATTCATGCCATTGATAATAATGATGAAGTTTTTTTTAAGGTTTATTTCCACATTTTTCTTGATATATCTGTGCCTCACAAAAGAAGAATATATCCAATGTATGACAATAACGATGCTAATGGTTAACCCTGACAGACAGCAAAGGTGGAATATAATAATTTTGTTTCTTGATCTGGTCGTTGATGCGACCAAAAGTGGGGAATGTTATGGTCAATTATTATACTCATCATCACATCGTCAAATGTATGTTCATGTGTACAATTTGTCATGTTTTAATACATGACGACTCCATTACTCTTTACACTTAGAACAGCTGAATCATGATTAAATAGTACAGATCGTATTATTCTCAGTGCAGCACAGTCTCTGCCAGGGCCAGAATCTCTGCTCGCATGCAGCACACACTATCATGGAGATAAGGGTGGCGCCACATCTTCTTCATAACATAACATCTTCATCATCCTCCAACATTTCCACTATGGGCATCTGACTCCCTCCCTTTTGTCTCTCACTGTTGGGACCTTTTCTTATCTGTATAAAACCTTAAGCTGAAACTGTTAGAGGGCGCGGCACTTCCTTCGGACGTCCGCCTGGACGGACGCTAATTTTGTTTCACTTTGTTCCATCTTGTACCTTTCTTACTTAGCAATAGAATAAACTTTTTTATATAAAATCATCAATGCTTCTCCTGGACTCCATCATTCAACCAGAGCAATGAATCATGTCTCTAAATGAGGTCGACCGTAAATTCAGCCGTAACAGAAGACACACAGAAAACATTATGATCAGCAGAATGAAATTTCATAGCTGCTCATCTTCGGAGGAGTTTTCAGTGGAGCAACAACTTAACACGTCTTCTGTACCATCTGTTTTACATTCAAACTGGGTTACATTTAAGCCTGAGGGGCACCAGGCATAGAGGAACCCCGTAATCGAATGATTGATAGGTTGTTTTTTTCCAATCTATTGCAAGGACAGTAGAACCATTCTTCTCCTATGTATAAGATAATGGTAAAGATGAAAAGCAGATGTCGGGTGACGTATCACTGAAGTATATAGGCACCTGCGCGGAGGAGCTTCAGAGCTGCTTTCGACCTCGCACTCTCGAGACAAGCCATGGTATCTGTATCTGACTATTTCATAATGTAATAATAAATGATGTATTTATATCATGATGATGTCAGCAGAAAATTCTTCAACCTCTTCACATCAACAATGGTCCTGGAGTGGCCTAGCCAGTCTCCAGATCTCAACCGCATAGAACATCTTTGGAGGGAGTTAAAAGTATGTGTTGCCTAGCGACAGCCCCAAAAAATCACTGCTCTATTTTTGTATTTTTTTTTACTTGTCTGCACATGCTGTCGAAAGTCAACACTACAAAAAGTGCAATCATTTTGAGACAGGAATGCATGTTTTGTTATTGCAATAAAATAAATTGATTTATTTTATTGCTTAATTGTGACCATCACCAGCCCTCCCTAAGGAAGGGTAAGAAATACTTTATTATAGGGAGAATATAAAAAGGGAGAGCAGTGTTACACCTAGGTGGAGGGGGAGGGGCAGGGGAAAGGAAGCAGGGAGGAAAGACTCAAGGTAGGAAATAGAAAGGGTGGGGAAGAATAGATTATTTTACAGTGAGGGTGAGATGTGAAGTTGTAGAACATATTGTGGTTATTGTGTTGTGTAATCAAGCCAGTATGGTGACAAGTGTGAAGCTTAGCTATAATGGTGGTGGCTGTGGACAGGGGGAATGAATGAGTGGTAATACCTAAAGCAGGCATTTGGGATTAACGTGTCTAAAGTTAAGCCCAGTATGAGTTTTATCCCACATCCCAAGGCGTGCCAGTGCATCGTAGACCAGTATATGTGCAAAAACCGCTACCGCAAACCCAGGAACTGCCCCGGGCCCGCAGATGCAGCAAGGCCAGCAGAAAGAGCGGAAGCCAAGGAGCCCCAGGCCACCCCCCCACGGCCGAGCAGCCCCCCAGACGCCTCCGAGATCTCAGGCCGAGAGGCAGCCACCGCCCCCCACACACACATCCGAGGCCGGCGACCCCCGCTGCCCGCTGGCTTAGGGCGGCCCGCCCCGCCTAAGCAGGCGGCAGCCAAGCAGGAGAGAGGCCAGCACCCACACCAGGGCCAGTACAGGGCCGCATGACACCACAACGTAGCACCCTCCACAGGGGGGTGGCCCCAGCCCCCCCGACGAGAGAGCACCCCCATCCAGGCACCGCAACCCCACACCAAGGCCCCCAGACGAGCCAACCCACAAGCCACCAACCCGGCGCAGCAATGCCCGCCCCCCAAGCAAACTTAGGCCCCCCCACCAGCATCCCGGGCTGACAGGAGCCCCCAACACCAAACCCAACGGGAGAGCAGGCGCAGAGCGAAGGCGGAGGAGGGGGGAGGACGAGACAGGGGGACAGAGAGCAAGAGGAAAGAGTGGCAGAGAAACACGCAGGTCCCCAGCCCCAAGTGCCACCCCGATGTACACGGAGGGGGTAGGAGAGCAACACCAAACCGCCCAGGTACCACAAGAGCACCCGAAAGAGACGCACGCCCGCGCAGAGGCACCCAAAACAGGACATCTGAGAACTTTGTGAAAGATATAAGCTTTTCTCTCCTGTTCTTGCTTCAGAGTAAATCTGACCTCGGCTGCTCTCACAGGGTTTTTGTCTCTCCCCTGTTCTTCTGATTCTGCTTGTGTTAATAAACTTTGTGTTATTATGCAAGCCAGTTTCATCTACGATCCTTATTCATCCTCCACATCATCACCCGGGGAAACACAACAAACTTGGCGTTGTCGGGCAGTGACTGCTACAATTGTTCTTTCGTGCCGTGGTGTCCCTGAGTCCATCCAACATCCTTGGTGGGTAAGTTAACTGGGTGTTTGGGGTCACTGTGTTAACATGGTTATTGTACAGTTTAAAAGAATTTGTGCGTTGCGTGATGTTTGTGTCGAGTGGAATAAGTTTCGTCTAAATTATGTTGTTAAATTGAGACAGACATTGGATAATCGAATAATGGACAACAGAGAACCGAAATGGTAGGATAGTTTTGTTTTGTAACGGTAGGGATGTAATGGCTATTTTATGGTTTTGTGGACTTAATATCCATGCAAGAATTGGGAACATGGCCATTTTTCCTACATTCTGTAAGTCTCTGTCGCAGGTTTCGTCACTTAATCATGAAATATGCTATAGAGAATTTGGCATTTAATTTGGTAAAGGTAAATTTTGAAATGAGAGAAATGAGAATGACTTGACTATGGAATGAATTCATGAAGTTGAGTTGAGTTGAAATGTGAGAGAAATGAAAATGACTTGACTATGGAATGAATTCATGAGTTGAGTTAAGATGATTATTTTTGAGTAAAGATTCAGGATTTTACTCAATATGGTGGAAAATGAATGAGCCACTATGGAATAAAGCGCTGTTTTGATGTTTTGTGCGTCAATAGGAATAAATGGATACAACTGCTGGTCAATTGTATTTGTTTTTTCTGTTTCTGTTTTGTGTGTGAATTAAATGTTGATTTGTATGTCATGTTTGTAGATGTAAGTTGTGTTTTGAACTATATATGATTTAATGCAAGAAGAGGGTAATTTGATATAAACCCAATATTGCATGAGATAGATTTGGTTAAGGGTTAAGAATTATGAGCCCTATAAATTATGGGGACTTTTGTTAGACTTTGGTGCTCTTTGAGATCGATTATTATCTAGAATATATTTTCAACATAATGTTAAACATATCTTAACTATAGTATTTGTATTTATCTCTGTTTAAGGTTGGTTTGGATGTCGACCTTGTTTGGGGCCGCTTGCCCTATGTTTGTCTGCAGTCCGCTGTGGATGTTTCTGTGTCCTCTTGCGCCGCAGGGGGAGGATCTGTGTGTGTGCGTGTGAATGCATGTGCGTGTGCTTTTTCTTCCTGTCATGCGTTGAATGAATGGTAGTGAAATAGCTGGTATAACTGATTTCAATATAATTTGTGACTTGGTGAAGTTGCTATTCAGTGTTTGACAGAGCTGTGTGTTTGTTACTGGATTCTGACTGTTGCCACGATTGACACTCTGGTTTAAAGTTCTTAATAAATAAATAGCGTTGTGCTGCATGCTGACGTCTGGGTTTTAATTTAGATTTTACACTTCTAGCAGTGTCTGAGACATGAGGCCGGCATCAGCCGCCGTTGCATGCATTCTTTACTTCAGTGTAGCTGTTGGGGTTACAGCGTTATATTACTGGATCAATTTATTATAATGGATTAAATTAAATACAACATCAGCATTAATTTGGTAGTGGTAAAATACGTTCCGGACAAAGGCCTGATTTAATAATAATAATGATGATGATAATGATAATGTTTGATGCTGCTTTCGATTATTAAATAGCAATCTGGTTGGATTAACGTGTGGTTTTTCTTAATTGTGTGATCGCTTATTTGCTTTGCCGTTTGATGGCATTGTTTGCTGAATTATGTTATTTTTCAGCGGTGTTTATGTGTTTATGGATCTCTTTTATCCGTTGTCATTTCCTTATTCCACTGACGTGTATTTTACGGTTTCGGACTTGTTCACGGCGTTCCGCTGCAGGGGTCCGGTGTGAACCGTCTCGGATCGATCGCGTCTTCCTTTTTGTGCGTTTGTTGTGATTCTGTGGTTTGTGCCTCTGTCGTGTATGTTTTATGTGTAAGCTGTTTAGGTTTATTTGGTTCCGCTGTGAAAGTTGCGGGTGTTGTGAACGAAGTGGTAAACTGTGTATTTGGTGATGAGAACTGGTTCGTATTTTCTGGCGGGCAGGAATCTTGGTTAAGTGTTTGAATGTGACCATTAGAATATTTGTGAACGTAAGATAATTGTGAACATGCCATGTTGTTTTGTTTTTGTTTTAACTGTCTCGTATTTTGTGTGAGCTAGCTGTGTGTCTTTATGTCTGGATATGAACGGCCTGGGACGCCGGGTTCGTGAGTTTTGGTTATTGGGACTTTGTTATTCGTGTTCTGACGTGGATGTTTACAATAACTGTGTCTTTTTGTTGAGCTGTCCTGGTTAGTGTTGTAATTTCGTTGTAAGTTCACTCCGGTATAATGTGAATGTGTTGTGTCGATTTGTTTCCCTGTTGTTTTTTGGCGTCTGTTTGAGTTCCCGTGATCTTAACTCTTCGTCGTTAACGTGGCTACTGGACGTTTGTTTGTTTTTGAGAGGCGGAGCTACAAGTTACGTCATGGAGTGGACGAACTGAGGTCCGCCCAAAGGGGGGAGGATGATCAGTTGTGGCGCCATCTAGCTAAAGAGATGGTGAACTGCACAATTTTTACTCTAAAGTTAAATACTGCCTCTAGCGGTACATATGGGAAACTGCATGCTTTAGTGGAAGCAATGTTGCTCTCTGCTGGTGTCATGAAGTTAACATTTATATAGAAATTACTCGTTCATTTAAAGTTTATTCTTTAATATTTATACATTATAATTAATCATAATTATATTGTTCTATAAGCTTGAAATATGATTAAGAGTTACAGAAACTTTCCAAGGATTCATTTTTTAGTTTTGGATTTACAGCTTTAAAAATGGTGATGACTTGTTATGAAACTGAATTTTTGTTTTTATTTTTTACATAAGGGGTTGAGAAGAGGAGTGCCTGAATCACAACTCCTAAAGCACTGAAACACACCTGGTGGTTTTGACTTTGTGGGTGACACGATATCTGAATTCCAGTCGAGAGAAACTGGTGCGTTTATTCATGAAATTATTCAAATAGAACATTTGTTTTTGTTTATTTTTTACACATTTATAGCGACACATTACCTTACACAAACAATCATAACACAATTTATTCACTTATATATGGCTTCACAGTGGTATATATGATACATGAAAAGACTTGGCAGTGGACTGAATATTGAATTTGTTTACTTTATTGAGCATCATTGATTAACAATCACTCATTGATTGATTGGCTTTGACAATTAAGTATTATTAATTTGATTAGTTATCTGCGAATTAGCTAATCTGTTTAAACTATCAAGTGAATATGGTGAATAATAATTTCAGTATCTGTGCTTAACTTTACTTTGATTGGGGATATTGATATCATTCCAGTTTTGGAGACGATTTAAGGTTTGATCAATTATATCATTACGATTCGAGTGGATTTATTCTCACATCACTTCTTCTGCAGTTGGCAAAGTTCGGTGACCATAGATTTCGTATAGCACACAATTCGTTCGACATTAGATTTATAGTAAAGGAAAAATTAAGAGAAGTTCCTTATAATGTCGAGTCCTTACATTACACAGCCATGGTCAGTTGAGGGTACTTTTAATCCAGATGTAGTTAACACCTTACAAGTCCTAGTGTCTACTTATAGAGCAAGTCAGAGGAAAGGAAAAAAGGGAAAGAAACGAAGTGAAGAAAAAAGACAAATTGAATTAGGCATACTGCAACTCTTTGAGATCGTAGGGCAAAGTTTCTCTAAACTGGCAAATGACAAAAAGATGCAGAGCATAGAAGACATTAAGAAAAAGGAGAAGACCACCAAGTTGACAAAGAAAACCAACGTATCTTTCTCTCATGCAACATCAGCAAAGAAGCCACCACCATATGAAAGAGAAGTACGTTTACGAATGTTGGCAAAAGCAGAAAGAAGAGGAGATCGATCAACAAAGCAATTAATATCAGAGGAAGACGATACGGATGATAGCGAAAAATATGAAAGTGAAGATGAAGTGGAAGGAGGAAAAAATCTCCAACGGAGTTTACCCACCAATGAAAAGAAGAAGTCTCAAAAGTCAGACACCTGGAAATATGCACTACGTCCAAGAACCGAAAAGAAAGACGACAAAATGTGCCCGGTGATACTCCGAGGACAAAATCTGGAGTACAAGCCTTGGCAGAATACTGACATGTCTGACATACTCGGAAAATTACCGACGCTTCAAGATGGTGCACACCCCTGGATCTCAAAGCTGGAAGAGGTTCTGGTGGGAACACAGCCAGCGATGGGAGATATTAAGAGACTTTTGGCCAGCCTTATTGGAGTTCCAGCGATGAAAGAGATTCTGCAAACAGCAGGCCTAAAGAGATATGTGGAGACGTCTGTCAATGATCAAGAACGGTTTGCTGCAAGTCGAGGACGGGTGTGGAGAACCTTAAGAGGACTTTTTCCAACAAACGTGCATCCTGACAACATCTTCATTGAGCCACTTGGCCACCAAGAGAACCCGAGAGCATATGTGTCGAGAGCTCATCGAATGTGGAGAAACATTACGGGAAATGATCCCGAATTGAACCAGATGGAGAAATCAATTTTAAGAGCCAAAATCCAGAAAGGATTGTCCCTGACAGTGAGGAGCAAATTGGCTGAAGTGTTTGGTCTTAAAAACCAGACCAAAGGAATATATACAGATCACATCGCACATCAGGTGGAAGTGTATCGGAAAAAGGAACAAGATCAAGATACTCTCCGAAAACTCACCCAAATACAGTTGATCGATATAAAGAAGAAGGAAGAGAACCAAGCAATGGTCATGAAGAGTCAGACACAACCTACTCAAGTGCAACCACAACTACAACAACAGTTTCAGCAACAGCCACCTGAGGTTCCCATTGCCTCTTTCCAACAGCCATCGTGTGATCAACGACATATAGAGAGAGGAAGAGGCCAAGCAAACTTTGGAAGAGGAAGAGGAGGAAACTTCCCACAGATACAAGGACCATGTCATAATTGTGGACAAATGGGCCATTTTGCTCGTGATTGCTACAGCTCCAGAGGAAGCTTCAGAGGAAACTTCAGAGGAGGTTTCAGGAATAGCTTCAGAGGAGGCTACAGAGATCAACAGCAGCAAATCAGGGGACCGGTAAACCCATGTAGGGGTCCGGTACCTGGTTTCTAAAGGTGCCAGCTGGTAGTGTCAGGGCCGAAGCAAGAATCAACAATAGAGGTGAAAATAAACAATCAACCATTGGAAGTTATGACTCATTGTGAAGCTGCTTTCACCTGTATTCGGCCGAAGGACGCTATACATCTTCCCATGTCTGGACAACTAGCAGGACAATAGGGGTATGAGGACGTGAAACAGCTGATTCCTCTCACAAAACCCAATCGAGCTTTGCTACAAAAATCAGAGACCTCTTCAGTATACTGGATTGGAGATCTAGATCCAGAACTGCTACAATCAGCTACTATGTGGGAAAAGTCCATCGTGGCAAACATGCCTAACACAAAGCTACCAGAGTATCCACATCATTGCACACTCAAATATTTCAAGAACACGGACCAAGCAAATCCAGAACAATGATTGAGTAATCAACCCAAACATGTTGAGCTGACTTCGTAACCACAAGGAGCAGCTATGACGATAAACATTAACGATTAGTAGTTTGTCTAGGTCAGATGATTAGTCATGTACATAGAAACATCTCTGAAAGTTATTTAGAAGCTATTCATACAGCACTAAAACCTAGAACAGTTAGGGAAATGATGTCATTTATTGATATCACAGACTTTTAGAGCAGGAAGATATTACCTTAGTGAGATGCGCTACGGTAAATTCGGCTGAAAATTTGCCAACTCCAGAAGATGGGGAACCACATGATTGTGTGGAAAATTGCGGGTTTAAGAAAACAGATGGTTCTCAGATCCAACATCATACACAGGTATTGAAATTATTGCATGCAATGATAAAACCAAAAGAAATAGCTATAGCTAAGTGTGCAGCTCACAAACAGGACATGTTAAGAAGTGCCTTCAGACCTACTGGGCCTAATGATTCAGGAAGCCCATGGGTTAGCCCATGTGGCAAAGGGAGAAGTTAGGATAAAAGATTGCAAAAGTGTGTGGGGTTTTGGTTATAGATTATGTTGACATGATAAAAACCAGTTGTGAATAGATTTTCACAATGGTCTGAAGCATGTCCAAGCAAACGTAAAGATGCTCAGTCTGTTGCTAAGTTTTTGTGTCGCGAAATTAAAGTAGATGGGGTTTACCCGATCGCATATCTTCAGACAACGGGAAAGAATTTGTGGATAAAACAGTAAGATTAATTTTAGGAAAAATTAGGAATTAAACAACGCTTAGGAGCTGTCTATCACCCACAAAGCCAAGGTGTGAATAAATGAATGTTGTGCTAAAAAACTGCATTGTTGAAATCTGTTAGCACACAGGTTTTAATTGGGTTGTGGTACTTCCACTAGCATTAGTGATATGTCGTTTAAGTGAATTCCAAAGCAAAAAGGTCAATAGCAATTAGTTAAATCAATAATGACGGTAGAACAGAAAAAATGTCCACTATAGCTAGTGGTATTATTGCATCAAATATAGTTTCTACAAATACATCAGTGATAGATAAGAATGTTTCAATAACAGTGATGACAACAGCTAATTCTAATAATTTCTGATAATCATACAAGTGCAGCTGTGGAAATGAGTTCCACAACAAATAACTCAATGACAACTTTTTCAGTGCCTATAGAGCCTGAAGGTACAAAAACAATACCAGACATTACATCCCAATTTATTATAGTCTATAAATACAACTCAACAGTCTATTGAAACACAATTCTGATAATTTGGTGGAAATAGCTGATTGCCTGTTCACATGCAAAATTCACATCAATACAGTTGTTCTTCGCTAGTGGAATGACAGTTTTTGAATATTCTTGAATATTATGAAGATATTGTAGGTTCTGGGAGCTGCTATTTTATCACTTTGTGTGATTTTCTGTTGTTGTACATTGGTACTGACCTTTGCTAAAGCAATGATACAGATGAGGAGGAGACAGTAGTGGATGATGAGATAGTGGAGACTTATCCATTTTGATTGATTACACCATTCCCTGAACGATATTTTAACCAAGTGGTTTCTTGGTTAAAGGGGGGAACGGAAAGGAAGAATGGAATCACGTATTAATAATGCATTAATTAGGCGTTGAGTGTTAAATATTAATCGATAAAGAAGAAGAAAAAAAAAAAACGAACAACAGAAAGAAAAATTAGAATTTAGCTATCATGTGGTGTTTAATGTTGGTGCAAGATACTGGTCAGATGTTTTTTACCTTCCAGAACAAGTGTGGGAGTGATGGGGCTAGATGATTCTACCTGCCTATATGAACATGGACACCTCAAACATGGACACTCCTGCCATGGACACTGAAGGACAAAATATGGATGGCAATTCCCCCAAAGAAGCCGTCATGAACTGTGATACTGAACGATAAATTGAATAAAGGAATATCAACAACAATTGTCCAATGTATTCATATGTGTCCTACATGTTTGTGATGTTTATTGTATTGGAATATGTTTATTACAATGTATTATACCTCATTAATGATTTCTACTTTATACTAGGTATTTCAATGAATACACATTTTAGAGTTTGCTAGATAGTTTAAAGTGCTTATGTTGGGACCTCAGGTATTGTGATTTTTCCGGTTTTTATTTGTAGGGCCAGTGGGGCTTAGGCAAGGAAAGGCTTACTGTGAGGTGCGATGGGTCGACCAGACCTCACAGTGGGCAACCTTTAGTTTGTTTCTGAGGTTCTCAATGTGTGTACTTTATGTAGATGCACGTAGACATTTAGACATTTATGTTTTTCTTTTCAAGTAATAACAAAATTAGAGTTAAGTAAATCTATAAACTTGGAGTTAAAGACTGATAAATATAAGATAAAAAATAAGGCATTAATTAAATAATACTAGTTTTCTCATTTTGATTGGTTAGAGATTTATTAAAATTGGCAGAGGATGATATTTGAAAGGATCCTTTTCACATTTGGAAATTTTACAGTATGATTAAGGCTAAACATGATGAGGGGTTGTCATAACCTTTAAGACTATTTATGACATGCTTGTTATCTTTGTTTTTTCGAGGTTGATGGACCTCGAAAAGGGGGGAATGAGGTGTATTTACTGTTTCATGTGTAGGAAATTAAATCATCTAAATTGAACTTTGACTGTGCTAGCCTCAGCATTGAGGTCAGAAGGTCTGTCTCCCTCTGTGAAGTGCAAATGTGGACCAAGGGTGGGGGCCCTTTCCCCTTCCTGGCCAAGCAAAGGAACAGTAGAATCAAAGAACAGGTTTGTTCCTGTTATCACCTCTTTGTTACATTACGATCAAAAATAAACAATCAATCAATGTTTCAAACTCTGGGCTCCGACCCCCTGCGGAGCCCAGGGGATTTAATCATCCCCACAGGTCACTCAGGATGTTGGAAGAATACCAGCTGTTTGTTTCCACCTCAAAATGAGATCATCATGTGAGGGTCTTATCACCTAAATGGACAAATGTTGCTTCCTTTCTTTGTGTCCCAGAAAAGGGTCGTTAAGTAATTATGTGACATCTGAGAACTTTGTCAAAGATATAAGCTTTTCTCTCCTGTTCTTGCTTCAGAGTAAATCTGACCTCGGCTGCTCTCACAGGGTTTTTGTCTCTCCCCTGTTCTTCTGATTCTGCTTGTGTTAATAAACTTTGTGTTATTATGCACGCCAGTTTCATCTACGATCCTTATTCATCCTCCACATCATCACCCGGGGAAACACAACACATTGCCAAAAGATGCCACCTAAAAAACAACACAGACAAAGAGATTGGAAGAAGAAATGGGTGAATCCCACAAAAGTGGCTTGCTAATGAGGTTAGTGGCTAGTCCCACTCCGGAAAGTGTAGCCATCTTTGCTGCTATAGGCGAGATGAGCAAGAAAATGGATAAGAGATTTAATGCACTGGAAATAACCCTGGAAGCCAACCATGCTTCATTGGCCAAACATGCGTCTCGTCTCTCGGCAGAAGAGGTAATGAGCAGTGACCACGACACCAGATTAGCCACACTTGAGCTAACAGCTAACCGCCAGGAAGAGGTTAACAAGACGTACAAGATAAAGTTATCAATCTTGAAGCACGCTCCAGACGTCAGAATATAGTCGGTCTGCCTGAAAATATCGAGGCTGATCGACCAGCTGAATTTGTATCCAACTTCATTGAAAACCTCTTCAGAAAAGAACACTTTCCAAAGCCGGTAGAAGTTGATCGTGCACACAGACTGGGAGCACAGATGGCTAACAGGGCTCCGGCCTTGTGTTTTGATAGCCAGGATACATAACTATTGTATCAAGGACCGCATTATGCGGCTGGCAATTCAACGTTCCCCGTTGACGTATCAAGATCAGCGGATTCACATTTTCCCGGACTTCTCGGCCGAAATTATGAAGCAGCGTCAACACTTGGAAGATTACAGGAGAAAACTGAAAGAAGCTGGTTTCCAAACCGGATTTGTTTACCCTGCTCGTCTAAGAGCAGTGAAGTGCCGTCAGGGTAGGCAAGGTAGGCAGTGCCTACCCAAGGGTGAATTGATTTTTTGATTATTTGTTTTAATTATAATATAATTATAAATTGTTTATTTTTCCATTTCCAATAGCCTACAGTACCTATAAGTTTGAAAGTGTCTGCATTTTGTGCGTTTCATAGCCCAAATTACTAAACAGCGCTATTTCCTGGAACAGCTGCACAGTCTTTCTTTCTTTTCCACTTTGCTGTAAGGCAGAGGGAGGCCACGCCCCCTCCCAAAGGCACGTTGCTCCTCTGCCTCCGTTCCCATTGCGTGTTTTTACGTGTTTGAGCATGCGCAGTCAGGTCCCCAAGATGACAACCATTTACGTCCAAAGGCAGCGTAGAGAGCTTACTTTGGACGTAACCGCACTATGCTAAATGCTATACGTAAGTTCACAGTACATTAGTGAATAGATGCCACGTGACCGCTGCTGCTACCTTCTCTAGCGATTGGGCGGGATAACGCTACAGGCAGGATGACAGCGCCAGCGATGATAGAGAAACTTTTTTTTGAGGAAAAAACGACAGCTTTTAAAAGTTGGGAGACCAACAACTGAGTTACCAGACCTTCAGCAAAGGTAAGGTCAGAAAATGTTTCATACTTTCTACAGTGAATGGTACAAAAGGAAGAATTGGCTTTGTGGATGCTCCTCACTGTTCTGAGTTGTTGTCATTTTCTCTGTGTTTCCAACACAAACAACGGATGTGCTGCCGTGTCATGAGATATATCTTGTTGGAGAATATGGAGGCTATATAAAATAATTGTTTATGTTTCTTTAATGGTGTTTATGATGTTGATTTTGTTAGATGGCTAAATGCTTGTTCATCTGGATCTTGTTGGGTTTTTTTCTTTCTTATTATGAATTTCATATTTTGATCAGCGCATTGAGATGACTTTGTTGGAAATTGCTTTATACAAATAAAATTGATTTGAATTGAATTAACACTTGCTGTCAGCACTAATCTCGCGAGAACTGCCACTCAGGCCATTTCAGGTGGTAGTTCTCGCGAGGCTAGTGACAGCGTTCAGTTTATTAAGGCATCTTTTAATTATTGCTACATTAAAATACGGGATATTTACGGGAAAATACTAATACGGGACGATGGTGGGAAAGAGGGGTAAAATACGGGACTTTCCCGGCTAAAACGGGATACTTGACAGGTATGGTTTTGGACACTATGGACAACTTCTACCCTTTGCGGGTTAGTTTTGGCCTCTGGGGTCAACCTTGGAAATTAAATCAGGTAACAATTACACAGCTTTAATTTGGACTTATTATATAAATAATGTTAACACACTTGGGTTTGTAAAACCAACATTATTCTTCTTAACTGTTTACCTTTCAATATATGCCTTATTCTGAACGTTCTTGGTTATCCTGGTGTTTTTTCTTTTTTTCTCTTAATTTCATTCGGAGGGGATACAAAAAAAAGTATTGCTGGTAGCGTTCTCACAACTTTATGTTTATCTGGGTTCTATTCCTGCTTTGTCTGGGAAAGCAGGAATAGAATTGCAGTTGTGTGTTTGTTTGAGACCCATAATTTTCCCACTATCAAAATATTCAATACCACAATATGCCATGATGGCAATAAATAACGTAAGCAATAAAGGGGTCACTATGATAAGTTGGAATGTAAAAGGACTTTGCTCTTCTGTTAAACGTGCAAAGGTTTTTTCTCATTTAAAGTCTTTGTCTTCTGATGTAGTGTTTTTGCACGAAAATCATATCCGACCAACTGAGCAAGCACACTTGAGATGTAACTGGGTGGGACATATATTTCAATCACCATTTTCCAGCAAAGCACGTGGGGTTAATATTATTATTAAAAAAATATTCCATTTCAACATATAACCACTTTTAGTGATATTAATGGCAGATTTCTTATTGTAACTGGACAGCTTTACTCAATGAATGTCACTCTGGTTAATATTTATGGTCCAAATGTGGATGACTGAGGTTATTTTCGTAAAACATTTGATAAGCTGCCGGATATCTCAAATACTAACTTGATCACGGCTGGCGATTTTAATACAGTATTAGATTGGCATTTGGATAGATCTTCAAAAACACAACATGCTCCTTCAAAAGCATCAATAATTTTAAAAAGCTTAATTTCTTCAAATAATGTCAGACATATGGCGACTGCAGCATCCAACATTTTTTTTCACAGTTTCACAATTCTTATTCTAGAATTTAGTTCTTTTTTTTAGACTCTAAACTTCTTCCAAATGTCCAACACACAAAATATAACATTGTGATCTCAGATCACACTCCTACTAGTGTTACATTTGATTTTAATCAACCAATACCAAAAACACCCTGGAGATTTCAACCAAATTTAATTAATGACCCTAATTTCTGTAAATACCTTTCATGTAAAATTTAATTTCTTTTTAGAAACAAACGACACCTCTGATATACCAGACTCAATCTTGTGGGAAACTTTTAAAGTTGTCATGAGAGGTCACATCATTTCTTATGTAGCATCGCTCAAGAAATTAAGAAACTTAAGATTGACAGAAAGTGATCATAAAATATCCCATTTGGAGGCTCAGTATAAACAAGATAATAAAGAGACACTACAAGAAATTATCAATCGTAAGTATAACTATAATACAATTCTGACAAAACAAGTCAGTGACCAGCTGTCTCAACTCCGGATGCACCATTTTGAATTAGGGGATAAATCACATACTCTTTTGGCTCGTCAGTTACGGGGGCAGCAAAATAACAGGGCTATACACAGATATAGTTCAATACAATAAAAATCCGACCACATATCATACAATGCTTAACATGAACTTCAAAATAATTGCAAATAGATTAAATAAACACATTGAATCTCTCATTCATATAGACCAGACCGGCGGTCTGCCAGGCGGCAGGCCGGAAAGGACAAGGGACCATCGCGTAGGCGAGGCCGAGGAGCAGGAGTCCGGCGGCCTCCCATGAGGCGGCGCAGGCTTTGGCGAGACAGACGGGAAGACCTCCGGCTGGCCAGACGGAGAGGGCTCCGGCAAGCTGGGAGTTGGCGGCCGGGTGCAGATTCAGTTTTTAAAGAGTGGAATGGGAGAGGCATCATTTCTTTAAAAGATCTCTATATTAATAAACGTCTTTGTTCCTTTGAAAAACTAGAAGTAAAATGACTTGCCAAAATCAAATTTTTTCAGATATCTGCAAATTCGAAATTATGTAAGTCAAAACATTGCTTTACATAATTTTCTCCCAGAAGACAACTCCTTGTTTAAGCTCTTACTCGGCCCCCCAGACGCAAAGGGATTAATTTCTAAATAGATTGAAACTTTTTCTTATAAACTGGCCCAAACAGATGATAAAATTAAGCATAAATGGGAGGCTGACCTTAATATAAGAATTCAGGATAACATTTGGAAACAAGCATTAAAGGATATTCCTTATTGTTCTATTAATTCTAGATTACAATTAATTCAATTTAAAGTTTTGCATAGGTTACATTATTCAAGAACTAAGTTACATAAAATGTTCCCTCAAACTTCCCCACTGTGTGGAAGATGCAAGATCTTCAATGGTACATTGGCACATCACTTCTGGGAATGCCCAAAGATTAAAAACGTTTGGTGTTTAGTATTTAAATGGTACTCTTCTATATTTAAAATTAATCTGGAGCGGGACCCTGAATCTGCCTTGTTGGGCATCTCTAGTGCACTAGAAAAGGAGGACAAAAAATTGTGTACAACTTTTGCTTATGGTATGGTTATTGCAAAAAGATGTATTTTGAAAATGTGGAAATCAGATGCCCCACCTGTATTTGAAGTTTGGTTGAGGGAATTTATTGGAGTACTCCACATTGAAAAACTTAGATATGAAATGTCAGGGAACCTACATATATTCTATATCACGTGGAAACCTATTTTAGAGTATTTAAAACTTTAGACGACCCCAACTATATTTAATTGTTTTGTGGCTAAATTGTGGATATTTTTAATGATGTAAATAGCCTCATTGTTAGTATTGCGTATTTTGTTGTTTTGTGTAGTGGTACGGTTTTCTTGCTTTATCCAGGTATTTGTGTTTACAATAAATTTTGAACTTTGGACTGTATCTTTATGTACACGCTATGCCTGGCTGTATGTCTTTTTCTGTCTTAGTGTCACATGTAAAATGTTAAAAATCATAAATAAATTGGGAAAAAAAAAATACAACGTAAAACTTGTAAAATCTGTTAAGCTTTTCTTGCAGTATCCTTATATGCAGCCAGGCAGAGAGAGGAAATTATTGTTCTGCCCTTATTCTTCACTCAGATTCAATGATGGACAACACATCACACTGTTCATCTACAGGACTGCTGATGAGCGGGGACTTGTGCTTTCCAGAAATCGGCTGAAGAAAAACCTGAAACATAAAAATTCAATCACAAACACAGTAAGGATAATACAGTTATTGTTATTTTTATTATATATATATATTTTTTTCATTTTCGATTAACTTCCTCAATTTGCTTCAATAAGTGCCATAAGATTTGTGTGATATATTTTCCACTATGAAACTGAATTACATTTAATAGGGGGACCATACGTCTGAATTTACCCGGACATGTCCTCTTTTCACATCTCGGAAACACGTTAATTTAAAAGACCGTAACGCCACTAATATTTGCTCTATAGGATGGAAGATCGCCTGTTTTTAACCCCTTATGGGATTATCATGATCAGCTCTCTATCTAACAGGTAATAGCCCAGAGTTACGGGTATTACCCTAATGCACCATTTTGGGCTATATAAGGTGATATACTTCATGGAAACTTAACCCGGCCGTACTATCCTACTTCATGACACTTTTTGAGTATGCCGAGGTCCGCCCAAGTGTCCTCTTTTTTGAAAGTCAAAATATGGTCAGCCTACATTAGAATATAAGGGGCGGATTCACAAAGATCTGAAATAAAGGGTGGTAATCCAGTTGCTTTCCTAAATCCTTTAGTGACAGTTTCCTCACCTGCTGTGCGGAACTCACTAAGATTGCAGCAATCATTAGTGCATGAGCAGAACTGGTGTAGACCGCCCCTATCTAAATGAGAGTTTTGCTTGTTTAATGGGGCGACGTCTGTGTGCACAAACACATTGACATTTGAAGAAGTTAAATTTTAGGCAGATGGACTTCTCTGTCTGCTGCACAAACATATAATAATGTAAAAAACTAAATAAACAAAAAAAGTTTATTTTTTAATTTAAAAAAAAAAAAAAAACAACTTAAAAACATAATGATATTTTTTCCCCCATCTGTCTGCACCTGATTCTCAGTTGTACTATTTTTCTGTACTAAAACAATCACTGCAAACAGTTCCAGATTTCATGAATCGCTTTGCTTCCCCTGCATTAATTAATTTGCATTTTCTCCTCCCATATTTTTGCTTCCCCTGAGAGATCCGCCACTATGCATATTCAGTAGAAGGAAACGTGCTAAATGGAATGAGGTCGCATTCTGACGCACTGAAGACCTGACTCTCTGGGCTTTGTACTCCTTATTAGTGCGTGGAGTGACGTTTTCACACGTTTTAATACCACTAAACCTTTTGTGAATCCGCCCTTAAGTTTGCAAAAAGTGAGTAATTGTGGTCAATGCCTGAATCATGTTTCATCAATGGGAGATTTGATGCATCGTGAATTATACTTAAAGGAGAGATGAATATAATCAAATCTCAAAACCAAAGAAAATACATACCCTTACAATGCAATGTATCTGAGAGTTGAATTTTTGTGTGGGAGCAGACTTCTCAAATACTGTACTGTATATTTGATAACTCTGATAAACATTGGCGTAATCTGCTTCTGCAGATTGCTAAAACTGCTTACAAAGATTAGGAACGGGAGGAGCTGAATCTTCTTGGCAAGCATTCTTCCAACTTTGGACAATGACTATGTTATTTTTCATTATTTGATGTTTAAAAGTGTGACTGTAATGTTAGTGTGTTAAACTCACAACTGGGATTTCACATGGAGGTTGCATCCAATGTTTGATTGTTCTGCGATGAAAGATACAAATGTACACAATCCCAACGATCAGGATCACAATGAGGAGGATGGTAAACACCCCAGCTGTTATCTTTTTTTCTTTAGAACCTGCTGAAAAAATCAACGCAAACACAAGTACACACAGAATATTATAATCAGGGGTTTATATTAACACCTGCCAACCCACAATTTTAGGATGGTGTTTAGAATTTAAAACGTAATGTGTATCTGGCAACACTGCTTGTTGTACTAACACTATGTCGTGACATGTCATTCAACAATTGGCTAAGCACTTACGTTGGCATGATTGTGGTTATCGGAAAAGACAAACAGAACGGCGCAAAACAAACAATAGGTGCTGAAATACAGTTGTAAAATTAGGTAGGAAAAAACAAACGTGGATATATCTATCGGGTGTTGTAAAACCTGAACTGCAAAAAAGGAAGGCTGCTGCCGACACTGGGGAAAATGAAGATGAAAGAGGATCTGAAAAGAAGAAGAAATTCAGGAGTTTTAATACTAAATTTATGTTGGGTCGTGAGCTGCTGGTATTCGACCATTTGTTCATCTTTAAAATGTGCACTATACAGTTTGTGGGAAGTGGGATTTGTTTACATTTGAAGAGTATGCATGTTGTCCCAGGGTGTCTCAAATTGTCCAAGAGTGTCCCAAACTGTCCTACATTGTCCCACATTGTCACAGAGTGGCCCACAGTGTCTTAAATTGTCCTACATTGTCCCAGTGTCTTACATATTCCCACATTGTCCCAAACTGTCCCAGAGTCTCGCACATTGTTCTGCATTGTCCCACTGTGTCAGACATTGTCCTAGAGTGTCTCAAATTGTCACAGAGTCCTAAATTGTCACAGACAGTGTTTGGAATAACGGCGTTATGTAACAGCGTTTGTTTTTCAGTAACGAGGTAATCTAACTAATTACTTTTTACGCCGTTATCGTTACTGAACGTTAAATGCGGTGGGTTACATGCAGTGATTGAATAAACTGTTATCCAAAAGCAACCCTGGCTTCTTACCCGGGGTTTCCACTGGATACGTCTCCGCTGCGCCACGGCACTGATCCAGTATTTCACCGCTGTCCGCCGTCCGGTAATTCACACCGGTTGCGTTTTGAGTGCGCCGCGGTGCGCTCCGGTTGAACGACTGTGACGTCAAGAGACAGATCAGTTCTCACGATATTTATATAATTGCGCGAGAACGCAGTTAAATGTATGTGTTATAAACGCAACAATAAACAGATAAACAGGTCAGTGTTCCTAACGAAGGAGAACAAGAAGGTTGGACTCTGGATTTGTCATAGCCACATTTTTTAGCAACAGCCAAGAGAGAAGAGAAAAAACTGCACCAGTAAAACATAAACTAAATCAAAGTTGCTGCAGTTTACAGTGTAGTTACAGTATGAGAGGAAACAATATAGTGGATGTGAATTTGTTTTTACACATTATGACGTTTTGGTGATGTATTTACTTGAAATATAATCTGAAGTGTTTTATTTTGAAAAGTAACCCGATATTTTATTGCGGAGTACGTGCTTAATTTCCTGTTTAGCTTCATTTGCTCTGTGCTGATTGATGCGTCGTGCTCCGGTGTCCGCCAGAAATAGAAGCCCTGCGTATATCTGGCGGAGGGCGCCGGACTACCGCATCTGGGAAGGAGCAGACACGCACCGCAGCGGACCCGGTGAAAATTAACACATTGACTAAAATGGAAACCTATCAGCTCCAGTGGAAATTGGGGGTTACTCAGGTGTTGTGAGGAGGTGGGTTAAAAACAAGGTGAGCGATAATGATTGGCTAAGGCAACGTGCCAGCACACGCGACACACACGGGACAAACACACACACACTGCAGATTGAATGAAGCAGCAGAGATGGCGAGCGTGGAGCAGTCTGATGAAAAGCTGGCATTTTTAAGGTGACGATACAAACACTACTTAATTGTGGTCAAAGGCAAGAACGTGTATGTGAAGTGTTCATTATATCCAGGAGAGAAGACTTTGTCGACATCCGTTGTAAGCAACTCAAATTTAATGAAGCACCTCACGACACACGCATCTAAAAAATGTGAATTCTTTGACATATAGGAACTTTTTTTTTTTTTCAACAGTAACGCAAATAGTTACTTTCCTTGGTAATGAGTTACTTTTATTATAGAGTAATTTAGTTACTAACACAGTTACTTTTTGGAACAAGTAGTGAGTAACTATAACTAATTACTTTTTTAAAGTAACATTCCCAATACTGGTCACAGAGTGACCCAAATTGTCCTACTTGGTCCCAGAGTGTCCTACATTGTCCCAAGGTGTCTCAAATTGTCCAAGAGTGTTCCATACTGTCGTACATTGTCCCAGGGTGTCTCAAATTGTCCAAGAGTGTCCCAAACTGTCACAGAATGTTCCAAACTGTCCCACATTGTCACAGAGTGTCCTACAGTGTCCCAGAGTGGCCCACAGTGTCTTAAATTGTCCTACATCGTCCCAGAGTGTCTTACATATTCCCACATTGTCCCAGAGTGTCCCAAGCTGTTCCACATTGTCCCAGAGTGTCCTACATTGTCCCACATTGACACAGTGTCCCAAATTGTTCCAGAGTGTCTCACATTGTCTCAAATTGTCACAGAGTGTCCTCCATTGTCACAGAGTGTCCCAAATTGTCCGATTTGGTCCAAGAGTGTCCCAAATTACCCAATTTATCCCAAAGTGTCCCAAACTGTCTTAAATTGTCACAGAGTGTCCCAAATTGTCCGATTTGGTCCCAGAGTGTCCCAAATTACCCAATTTATCCCAGTGTCCCAAACTGTCTTAAATTGTCCCAGAGTGTCCTACCTCATCCCAGAGTTTCCTACATTGTACCACAGTGTCCTACATTGTCCCAGAGTGTCCCACATTGACTTAAATTCTTCTGCATTGTTCTACTTACTGTCCCATTAGCCAACACAAAGCTCATCCACCCCCGTGCTCCGAAACGGACAAAACAGAAACAATCGCTCTAGAATCCGCCTGTTTGATCAGCTTTAGACTTCATCTGCATGTTCACACCACCCAAATAAGGCCAAGCAAAGAAATCCCTGAGCTGCTTGCTGAGGGGCAGAAACAAAAGCTGAGCATTTGCATAACTTTGCAATAAACCGACCGCCCAGCCATAGCCGTTTTAATCATTTTAATGCGATTCATATACACAATTGTACCGGCTCAATCAGATGAGCTGATGTGTTCTTGTATTGTTTGAATCAGTGTGCTGCTGCTTTAGGGAAACAATAGATTACAGCTGAAATAGACAACAGAGGCTGTGAAACATCTGATGAAAGTTTTAAGAATTTAAGATAAAATCTTTGCAAACAATTTGGCTTTTATTGCCTTAGCAAAATTAAGTAAGCAACAAGCCATCGCTGCCAATGTTTGAGGCTCTAAGAGTCATTTTATTTAATTCTTTATAGACCTGGGGGTTATGAGGGAATAAATAGTCAATTGGTAGAACAAATTTTTTTTTACCTGCACTGAGCTACATTATCACACGGGTTGTTAGTGAAGACATAGACTGATCTTTAATTAAAGTCAAGGCCATTAGTGATGCTTTTTGTAGATCGATAAAAAGCATCTGCGATGAATGGACTTAAACAAAAAGGCAGGGTTTCCCCCAGAAAACTTGTTAAGCCTGGTGGTAGAGAAGCCGACCGGCGGCTCACCATCTCAACCAAAGCAGAGAAGACGTAGACTCAATAAACTGTGCTCTCCTCTGATATAGTCAGATATTATGGTTCAGAGCCGAGAGTTCAGCTGGGAGTAGGTTATTGAGTCAGATCTGTAAACATCCCGGTGAAATTGGACACATCCTTGAGCATGTTGAGGGAGGCCCATTGGTGATAATTAATTGTTTTCGTTACAGGCTGGTATTCTTTCCAGTAGCCTTGAAGTCTCTGGTCACAGTAATCCAATACTGTGGGATCAAACAATTGGCCGACACATCCTTTCCATTCACGAAAGTCTGAGAATTCAATGCCCTGCCCAAACCTTCAGTGATGAGTGGCAGCCTTCCCAAAACGACTGCCACAGACTTTACGATAAATCAGATAGCCGCCAACTAGCAGCATCTCAGCTGCCTTGTTCCAATCATGTAGATATCCTCAACATCCTCAACGGAAAGTAAAGACAGTCAGACGATCTTCCAGAAATCCCAGGAATACATCGTGTATCCAGCTAGAAACGTTCCATCAGGGCACGCAAGCTCACCTCGGCCTCTTTGATACTCTGGTCTTTTTGTAATATGCGACAGGTCACTGGAACTCTGGTGTGGAGCAAACAAGCGAACTCTGGTCCTCTGAAAAATATGGGTCTCGGTTTGGCTCAAGTGAATCTTGGTGCGGTCTTAAACCATGTGAGAAAGCAACCAGGACTTTACATTGAAGAGCAATTGTAACGGAGCAACTCCAACAATTGCTCTGTGCCGCTGCTACTATAATAATATAGCAATAACAAAATATTATAGGAATCCAGTAACAATAATAAAAACAATAATATTATAAACAATATTTATTGATAATAAGGTAATATGAGAATATAAAATAATTATAATAGCAATATTAATACAATTAGAATACCAGTGCCGACATTATAAAATATAAATAAATAATAATAATAATAATAATACAATAATATGAGAATATATTAATATTTATATTTGTTTATAATATTTAATTGTCAAATGCAATGTATAGCCTTAAACAATGTCGTCAATAAAAAACCTGAGCACATCTGAATGTTTTCTGGGTTCCTTTTGTTCTATTTCTATCTTTCCATTTATCCATCTATCATGTCTGACGTTTGTTACAAACAAACCCCAAAAAATGCTTGAGAACTGAGCGATTTATGACAACTTTAACTTGAACTGCAAGCAGTTATGAAAGGGGGCCAAGCCTTCCAGCAGGACTCGGCCCCCAGGTTTCGCAGAGCCCATGGAAATAAGTCACAAAGGATGATGGGCTTGGGGCGAGCGTCAGGACAAAGGCCAACGTGCCAACTGCAGTGAACAGGTAGATATGAAGATTTGGAAGATGTGATTTAAAATGTGAAAGTTACAAGCCAAAATGCATTTGCACCCATTACAGCGTGACCTAGTGGCACACTTTTTGATATGGGTGGCCTGTGTGCTCTGCTATATATACTCTGTAAATTTCACAGCCCTCAACATAATACTTCAGCTGAAATAAATATTTGTTTATTTATAATTTATGTTGTAATAAGCCACGCCCACTTTGACCAATCGCGATTAACTTCAAGATATGGCCTCAGGAGCGACCCAAGATCATACCCACCAAGTTTGGTAAAAGGTTGTCATTTAAGAGATAGACATTTCCCATTAATGGGCGTGGTCTCGTCCAAATGATTCAGTGCTATTCAAGAAATCTGTGGATATGAAGTTTTTGCATGTGCAAAAAAACAGTGTGGGAGTTATAGGCCAAAACGCGTTGACCTTTGTTATAGTGCCACCTACTAGCGGATATATGTGAGTTTTTGCGTCCAAGGTCCCCTGGGGGTTTTGGACCCACCCTCCAAAGGGCACCGCTCTCTCTTGCACAGTTTATTCTGCAGCACCACTTTTACCAACAGAACTATAAAAAGCAACTATATACCTATCTATCTATGAAAACAAGGATGGTCTGTGGGTGTGTGTGTGTGCATGCGTGCGTGCGGAGCAAATATCTCCCCGACGCGGTGCGAGTTCGACCTGAAACTTGGTCGACGGGTTCCAAATACCCCAAGTGTGTGCATCTGTTATTTTGGAGTCATTTGGTCATTTCAAAATGTTTATTTTAATTTTATTTCACTTCTGGATGGCCCCGAAATGAAACCTATTCAACTTTTGACCTCAGGGTGTGAGTGGGCGCTAGCACACCATCTATATCTATCGCCACTTCCGGTTCCGGGTTCATGACGTTTGTTTGGGTTTAAAAAAAAAAAAGGTCAATATTAAAAACGTTTTTGTACCGCTAAAAGTCATTTAAGTTAATATTTCATGATTATTTAATATTATTCCTGTGATTCCAAATTTACTTTAAATCTCGGGTCACAGACTCCACTTCCTCCTTCATCTCCATGAGTGTGGGCGGTGGCTGTGCTGACGGTCGTTAGCCGACCTTATCACAAACATTCTGATTCTTCAAACAGAGGAATGTAACGTTATTGTGAGCGGATGAGTCCGCTATGATTATTGTTTGTTCCGCGCAACGGTGAGTGTTTATTCTTATATTCTTCTATGAGCTAAGAAAGATGCTAGCAGCTACAATGTAAACAAACACACACACACGCACGGCTGATGCGCGTGCATGCACTCCATCGGGATGTACATGGTGAACGCACACAGAGCCGTTGAAAAAGAGAATTGCGACTTTGGTGTTGCAAAACATTTATTTTACGTGGTACTTCCGGGTCTCTCTCTCTCTCTTTTTCACACACACGCACACACAAAAAGGTTCCAAAAACACACAAAATTACTCCAAAATACATACATTACAGAAAAATACACCAAACAACAACAAACATGAAAATGACTCAAAATACACAAAACTAAATATTTATAAAAAAAAATACACAAAATAACAACAGAAATGCAAAAACTACACTAAAAAAGATACAAAAATACACAAAAAGATTCCAGAATCACACTGCAATGGCAACAAAAAACAATAATTATACAAACAATGCACAAAAAGACAACAGAACGATACAAAAATACACATAATGACTCCAAAAACATACATTACAGAAAAATACATCAAACAAAAGAAATATAAAAATGAGTAACAAAAACAAATAATTATACAAAAAATGCACAAAAACACAACAGAAAGATACAAAAATACGCAATTATACCCCTTATGCTCCCACATAAATGCATACTTCCGACAGGCACTGTACTCGTAATAATAATAATTAGAACAAATACAATAGGGTTCCTAGCACCGCTGGTCCTAGGAACCGCGTATGCTTACATACTCGGTCCCCAGGCCCCACTGACTTGGCCCCCTAATAATAATAATTGGAACGAATAGGGTTCCTAGCACTGCTGGTCCGAGGAACTGCGTATGCTTACATACGCGGTTCCCTGGCCCTGCGGGATTGGCCCCTTAATTATGTAAGCACATAATTCCTCTATAGATGTAATGAACTGTAGGAGCGACTGCCTCTGGTCCAAGATGCCCACCGTGTTGAGCACTGCTCTCGTGGGCGGCAGCAATCAATGCGGCGTCGTATTATATGTATTATAATGTCTATGCTTTTTACTAGTCTCTGCCTTTCATGAAGTGGTTAGCGTTAGTCTTATGTGTCGTGGGTTAGCTTAGCACGCTTTAGTAGAGCACCGTGTTTGTGGGAACTTTGGGTGGATCTGATGGAGGAAGTTAGACTGGTTCACTTTCTTGGATGGGTGTCTGGACTTAACCAAGTGACGGTGCGCGATGTATCGCTGCTTGTCACAGCTTCAGGTAAATTGTGAAAAGCAGAGCTGTGTGTGTGAGTAGCGTTGACAGCGCTGAGCTTCCGGTAACAGCGACATATTCTTACCAGTGAGAATGTTTTTGATGATACTGTATATCTCCTGCTAATCATGTCTGTAACAGGCATAGAGCTCTGGGCAAAGATATATAGAAGGTGGGATGAGCCACTCCTCATGAAAAAACAATGTTTAAAATAAATAAACAAGAGAAGATTAGCCTGGCGGGGGAGCAAGTAAAGCCTGGCGGCCTGCCAGGCCTAAAAAGCACTGGGGGAAACCCTGAAAAATGTATGCATTCTTCCACTCTACAGTCAGTTGACTGTAGAGTGGTCAGTTGACTGTCGTCAACTGACCAAAAACAGTTTTTACCACCTGAGAAATATCTCTAAAGTGAGGCATCTGTTATCAAAATCGGATCTCGAACTGGTCACACACATTTATATCTTCATGCATTGACTATTGTAATTCTGTTTTTACTTGTTTTAATAAGTCAACCCTAAACAAACTCCAGATCGTTCAGAACGCTGCTGCCAGACTTTTAACTGGTGCTCCCAGAACGTCCCACATTACCCCCATTCTTTCTACTCTGCACTGGCTTCCAGTTAAGTTTCGAATAGAACACAAAATCTTAGCTCTTACGTTCTGAGCGTTACATGGTCAGGCTCCTCAATGTATCATGGACTTGTTGTGCCCCTACACTTCAGGGCGAAGCCTTCAGTCCTCAGACCAGGGTCTCCTAAAGATCCCAAAAACAAAATTTAAAACCAGAGGAGACCTGGTGTTCCAGGCTGTGGCCCCCAGACTCTGGAATAACCTGCACCAGTCTCTCCGTGAGCTTAAATGTGTGGACACTTTTAAAAAACTATTCAAGACTTTACTTTTCAGAAAAGCTTTTAGTTAACTGGATTTTAAATAAGTATTATCCATTTATGTTGGTGCTCTTATGATGTATATGCACCCATGTTTAATTATTCTATGTTGATGTTGAACTTGTATTTTCACCACAGCTCTGTACAGCACTTTGTGATTCTATCTGCATAAAGCGCTTTATAAATAAATTACTTACTTAATGGGTCTTTCAACAAAACAATACCATCCTCCATGCTTCACTGAGATGAATCCGATTAGATCACAGGTACTTTCTGGGTCAGTGAAAAGCTAAATGTTAAAAAACTAACTTAAAAAATTTGACTCCCCAAAATTTGGCCAGGGTGAGACCATTATTCACAAGGGGTGGCAAATAATACCTTATGCCTGCCTGTACATGACTGAACTTATATACAGTATCACTACTCCTCTGAATGGGATCGATAACATGAAATCTTTGCATGGTAAATATCAATAAACATGTATTGCTTTCAATTACATTCTGGTTAGTTCAAATTGATGAGTTTCTATCTACACATGAATTCACCTCCTCACTTCCCCACGTCTACATATCAGTCAATTTACAGCTTTTTATGGTAATTTATACTTTAACCACCAGACTGCTGCTCTGCTTTCTGTGTCATTTCCTCTTACTGTGAGCTTCTTTACATGCATTAGCATCCGGTGTGTCGATTGCACCCCTCTATCTGTGTAAAAACTACAATACATTATAGGAATGTGCAATATTTTAACGTTTATGATTTATCTTCAAAAACATTCTCACCGGTAAGAATATGTCATCCCACGATATAAACGATAAATTCCCATGTCGGAAATTAGCGAGGGCCACAGTCCATTTGTCCCTCAATTTAGCCAAGAATGCTCAAAAAAGCCACAGAGAACCACCGATTTGTTTATGGTCAGATTTAACACTTGAATGGAAGTATAAAAGTTAACATGAAACACGTTGTGTGAAATAAATGTTAGCATAAATACTAATGTCACTATTCATACATCCCAACTTGTGAAACAATTTTTTTGTAATTATTTTTCACATGTTCACAGACAAAGCTGGTCCCATTAGACTAATGTAACTATTGAGATTATTATACCTAAATATACTGAATGATTAAATCATCAAGCTTGATCTGGTTTAATTATAGGAAATCAGAGAGTTATCAATCATAACTTTATATAACTCGGTATCAAATATGAAATAAACAAGATTAATCAGCAGAGAAAATTATTGGAGTTATTTGTGCTTTTTTTTTTTTTAGAAAATAATTTTATTCCAAGTGAGGAAAGAAATAAATTACATACAATGCACTTCAACATGCACTAATATATTCCATAAAATATCAGCTCATGAACGCTGAGTCAGCAGCTATTGTAGCCTTTTTTAATGTGTCTAGTGCTGATGTATTCAAATTTATTTGTGTTTGTAAGGAACCTGTTTACACTAAGTTGTGAATGTTTTTTTAATTTTTTTTTTAATTTATCGTAATTTTTATCGTTATTGTGATAATACCAGAAATTATCCGGATAATTTCTTTGTCAATATCACCCATCCCTAATACAGTATATACATTTACAAACTTTTTCATCTTTAAAATTTGGCTCAGTGGTCAATGACACATGTTTCTATGGTATGACAAACTCATAACACAAATTTATTTTTGCTTTACACGAACTTTAAAAAATCAACTTCATTTGGTTTCGGGCAGTGTCAGGTGTAACTTTAAAGGGTCGAGCTGTGAGTGCCTGAGCATAGATATCTATGTGCCTGAGCGCATCCCCTATTCCCACAACTTCCAAAGCTCATTATTAAAAGAATTGGAGGTTTTCAGTGGCTGTGCCAGTTCAGTCATCTCAAGCAAGAATGATGCTCGGAACAGCCTCCTGACAGTCGCTTTCCCTAGACAATTGTGTGCCCGACTTGCTGAAAAATACACACATCGACTGCTCTGCCATATTGGCCGCATCATCAACTTTAACTTTTTGTTAACAGTTTGGTAATTAAAAGAGGGATTCTTGCCCCAAAATATTAAAAAGCTGACTCAAAAATAAGTGAACAGTTGACTCTCACCTGAAAAAGGAATGCTCTCACACTGGATACAGCTGGACAGTTCAGTATCATTGCTCAAAAGTGTAACATATTGCACTTTTGCACAATACTGTTGCCCCTCCTCCAGTTCTTTAATGGTAAGTGAAGAAGCAGCGTCTGAATGTTCCTGATGAAAAGTACAAGACCTTTGTATTATGCACATACAAACATTATACAAGATGCAAAAATGAAATAATAATACAAATTTAAATGACCTTCACTTTTGCTAATCAGTCAATAAAGCTGCAATATGTAATTTTTGTTTTGCTTTATTTGGTCAAAAATCCATAATCATCTTATATCGTATTGCATATTTTAATCCAAAGTGTTCTGAGTGGACAGTGAAGCTCTGCTCCTTCTCCTGACCCTGTAAATGAGATTTAGAAAAACAGCAGATGGACTTCAGTCAATCAGAGATCTTTCTACCAAAAGGGCGAGCCCATTAACTGTTTTAAGCATTACTATTGGCTACTTGAGCTGCTCGTCAAAAGTCAATGCGCGTTCTCGATCTGAGAGTAGGGAAAGTCACATGGTAATATATTCCAGCCGAAGTCTCTAACGTGGCTTTTGGCACAGTGGTTACATGGCAAGAGAAGAGGAAAAAGGAAGACAGAGGCGGAGAAGCGACAGAATAAAGGCACAAACGTGTTCAGTAGGAACGGTCCCTCTAACTCGGTGTGCAGCAGACTGTGTCGAGTCAGATTGAGATAGTGATAACAGACGGAATAAATAGCTTGTAAAACTATAAGAGAAACATTATATAAGGTTGAGACAGAAAACAGACTCATTTCATTAGCATTGTGGAGTGTGCCTGCTTTGATCAGCTGGGATCAGGAGGCGGAGGAGCGGCTGCTTGTGTGCGAGGAGCAGCTCTGAGCCTCTGACTGTCTTCAAAGCAGAGTGTGATACATGCTTTAATGTCTCTAAAACATCAGAAAACTCTTCAATAACACAAGATAAAGTCACAACATTTGTTTCTAGTCTCTAGGGAGAAAACCGTTGCAATGAGTTCCACAGTTGTGCACATGCACATAAGTGTTTCCAAGAAGACCGGTAAGTTTTTCAGGAGGGGAGGGGGGAGTTTAGAGCACCTCATGATTCTGTAAATTGCATACACCTACAGCATCCTTTAAGTGGATGCTGTAGGTGTAGCTGCAAATTAAAGCTGCGGTACATACGTTTTTTTGCTTCATTTGGTCAAAAATTCATAATCACCTTTGAGCATATTGTAATTCGAAGTGTTCTAAGTGGACACTGTCATTTTGGAGCTTCTTTTGGCCCTGTATAAGAGCTTTAGAAATCCAAGAACGTGACAAGACTTTTCAGCCAATCAAAGATCTTTATACAGAGTGTTCCATGAGCTGTTTTGGGGTGTTACTATTGGTTCTCTGAAGTTCCCATCACAGCGTTAGGCACAACGGTTACACTGCAAAGCAAGCGGAAAAGGAAGACTAAAGTCCCAAACATACTCGGGTGGAACAGACCACTTAGATGTCTGCTTTGCGTCCTTGTGGTCTGTACCACGTATTGGTGTCTGAGGGAGAGTGGGAACAGATGGGTAATCACATGTAGGGCCCTTTAAAATTCGCTTTATTTTTTTCCAAATTCTGTTTTTTCCACTTTAATTTTTTAAATTCCATTTTTTAGAAATATTTATCATTTTTTAAAGAAAATATTAGTTTTTAACTCCTGTGCGGAAACAAAATCGATAATGATAAATAAAAAAACTCACAATTAAAAAAAAAATGTATGTCAAAAATAAAGTACACACAATTAAAAGGTAGACATACAGTACATTGTAGTGTCATGGATTATTCTGCCTTCTCCTTTTTAATTATTTATATGTCATATAAGATGTATGAGAACAGCATTAATGTCACCTGATTTCCTCTCAGGGATCAATGGTTTACTGAATCTGATCAGGTTTATTAATTAAGTTCTGATCAGCTTAGTTTAAATTATCCTATCTTCTGTTTAATGTGGAATTTGACATTGACTAGATGTTGCACTTTGTTACTTTTGTCCCCCATAGTCAGGACGAAAGTAACACCATGCAATACACTGAAGTTAAAAAACAAAAGAAAACAAAACAATGTTCTGGCTAATAAGCCATGCACTCTCTAAAAAAAAAAAAAAAAATTACATTTTTCATTGCTTAATCAAAAAAAAAAAAATCAATTAAGTATAAGCTTTGTTTTCATTAGTGTTTCATTAGTTAATTTTTTATTAATTCATTATTTCAACATGCATTTTACTGTAGCTCTGATGAGATGTTAGAATGTAACATTCTAATAAAGTTGCTCCAACGGACTTTTATTTTGTAAACCGGAAGTTCCCACTGAAACGGTTGTACTTCAGGTAGCTTGCTGACTGTGAATGTGTACTTAAGAGGCACGGACAAAAGGCTGGAAAAAAAAACTAAAAGACAGCACGGACTGAGTTATTCTTAGTTAACAAGACATAATAGTTTGAACACTGAGCACGTGAAGATGATTAAATCTGATCACTTTTTTACGGAGCGCTGTTGCGCTATACGAAACACGGACAGAGCTTCACAGGCACAGCAAAGTTAAACTTGCACTAGAGGTTCTGTAGTTAGGAGTCAGTGATGATTTGCGTTGTTTTAGAGGGTGTTTGTGGTGGTTTAAAATTAGTTTAATGCAGCCAGGAAAGGAGAAGGGGGGGTGGTGCACCTAATAAGCGGTCCCCGGACACATTACCCCATAAAAAAGAACGTTCTTTGCACCACAGTGACTGCGTTTCATGCCGATTTTGTCCATTTCTGCGTTTAAACGTTTTTATTGGTCAATTCCGTGATCCGTAATTACTTTTGCAGTTTTCGTTTTTTTGAGGATTGATCTAAGTTCTGATATAAAGTGAAGTTGAAATCTCCACCCATGATGATGTCACCTATGCTGTTCAGTTTTAGAATAATAGTTTGGAAAAAGTTAAGTCACCATGATTTGAGGAATAAATATTCACGAAGGTGATTTTTCCAAAAGTATTTCGCCTTTAACTGCTATGCAGCATCCACCAGCATCACTTTGACATTGAAAAGGTACCCTTTTATGCACAAGGATACACACTCCTCATGAGTTGGACTGAAATCAGCTATGGAATACCTGCCCACCCCAGAGTTTCCCCAACTTCTCATGTTCTCACCAACATAAATGTGTGAATTATATGCACATTATAATTCTGAGCTCATAGATGCCAATATAGATGCTCATTTATGTACAGTATATTTCTCCCTCCTTGCATGCTGAGAGCTCTGTTTCCCCAGTGTTATCTTTCCCTGAGACAATTTCACGAAACATGTCTTGTTCTCACAGGAGATTCTCTCTCAGTGTCAGACAATCTCATAACAAAGTCCTTGCAGGTGTCCTGACTGGGAAAACCTTATTCCTTTTCCTCCGTTATGTGATTAGCCAATAGCAGCCTTTCTGATCATCTTTCGTTTTTGTCCTAGGAATCTGTGCTGTTACTATGATTCCCACTTTTTCTCTTCCATGAGAGGGACCTCTTTATCTGTACCTTTTTGTTCATGCCAGAGCTCTGGAATAAACTGCGCAAAATAATGTATCTTTTGTCCATCTTTGACTTTACCTTATCAGACATATAGAGTATGCTTGAAGATTTCCACAACACTTGTAAGAAACACATGTCCAGTTTGTTTTGTTTATGATAAGTACGTACTTTCCTTTTAATCAAGGAGTGTAGGCCATTCAAATTCCATGAAATCAATTGTATTTCTTTGTCCATGTTTTAGAGTAAGGGGGAGTAAAAATAAACCAGGTTTCTATTGTGGAGATGAATGAAGCATGACTTTCTGTTAAATGTCGAGCACGGTGAACACTGATAAAGAACATTAAAATTAGAAGTCGACCGACATATCGACCTGCCGATATATGGCCTTTTTTCAATATCTGCCATGGGCTGATTTTTGTTTTTTTATTCTTTGTTTTTGTTTATTATTTTATTTCTGTTGCATTTGTAGTGTGATTCTGGAGTCATTTTGTATCTTTTTTTAGTGTAGTTTTTTGCATTTCTGTTGTGTGTTTTTTGTATAAATATTTAGTTTTGTGTATTTTGAGTCATTTTCATATTTTTGTTGTCGTTTGGTGGGTGTGTGTGTGTGTGTGTGTGTGTGTGTTGGGGGGGGGGGGGGAATCCATTCTAAATTCATGCACACCAGTCCATCCACGTGCCTAACTTTCACTAAACTTATCTATTTTCAGCAGTTAGGTGTAGTGGCAGGTGTGGCGTGAGTGAAGCTGCAGTGATTAGGCGAGCTTCACTATGTAGCACCGTCTAACGTAACATGTAAACACTTAGATCTGATTCAGAGCGTAACACTACAGTTACTACCACTCTATGGACGGCTGTTGTGACACAGACTGTAACCGGACTAAATGGTGGTCCGTTATACACTCACACACTCACATACCTGCACGCATGTCACGTAGACGCTGATCGACGTGTGTGTGTGAGAGACACTCTACCAGGGACTCTAATCTCCTACGTTGGGTCTCTCTCACACACGCGCTGCTGAGAAATGTGCAGCTTTCAACACAGCAGCCATTGCATGTCAATAACTTCCGGGTGAGGTCTATCCGGTCTAAATAGCGTAAGGTCAAACTAACATGAACGTTTTGAAACGTCATCACCAAATAAGGAACAATGAAAAAGTATGTTTCCTCAAAAGAGAAGTCCACAGGAGCTCTGGCACGCACCGGAAGTGAGCTGTGCACTGAAATAGATATAGATGGTGCGCTAGTGCCCGCTCACACTCTGAGGTCAAAAGAAAAGCTGAATAGGTTTCACTTCTGTGCTGTCCATAAGTGAAATAAAATTAAAATAAACATTTGGAAATGACCAAATTACTCCAAAATAACAAATGAACACACTCTGGGTATTTGGAAGCCGTTGACAAAGTTTCAGGTCTAACAGGCAACACGTCGGGGAGATATTTGCGCACACGCGCACACACACACACACACACAGACCTTTTTTGCTTTTATAGATAGACTAGTACAGTGCCTGTCGGAAGTATGCATTCATGTGGGAGCATAAGTACAGTTGTCAATTATGGCCAAATGAGTATGTGTTTGAAGGTTGGATGTACTAAAGGTCTAAATACTCTGCACTATGTAGTGTTATAAAGGGGTTTATTTGCGGGTGCAAAGTAAAATAGTGTGTGTGATTTATTTGGTTTAATTTTATGGGACATGTGCATGATAAATATGTTAGTTGTTTTTTATACTCATTTTTATATTTTTTTTGTTTGATGTATTTTTCTCTACTGTATGCTTTTGGAGTCATTATTATTGTTATTATTGTTAAAAAATTATTGTTTTTTGTTGCCATTGCAGTGTGATTCTGGAATCATTTTGTGTATTTTTGTATCCTTTTTAGTGTAGTTTTGTGCATTTCTATTGTTATTTTGTGTAAATATTGTTTAGTTTCTTGTTTTCTTTTACTCATTTAGTATAATTTTTTATTATAAATACTGTGTGTGTGTGTGTGTGTGCGTCTACATCCATCTCCTCCGTGTGTTATCTCACGCACGCGTGTGCGTCTTGCACATAATCTGTCGCAGGTTGTTAAGAGAGTGTGTGTGTGTTCTTGCGCAAAACAAACAATAATCACAGTGGAACTGTGTTGTGGACCCATCTGCTATCAAAAACGTAGTCGGCTCATGACCGTCAGCACAGCCGCCACCTACAGGTAATGGGACGAAGGAGGAAGTGAAGTCTGTGACCCGAGATTTAAAGGAAGTTTTGAATCACGCGAATAATATTAAATAACCATGAAATATTAACTTAAATGAATTTTAGCGGTACAAAAACACTGCACTAGTTTTTCAGGTTAAATTATTTGTGAATTTTATTGTTTTTTTTTTTTTTTTTTGAAAAGCACACCGCTCCTGCACATGCTTTATGCAGCAGCTTGACTTCCTCCCTCTCAGTGTGGTGACTGTGCTGATGAGGCTGTACCAGAACCGTATAGTGAGAGAGTTGAGACAACGGAAGTCCAAAATGCTTGTCCGTCATTTGAATCCATTGATTCCTAGTGACATAACTGGGATTTTTGGTAATTTGTCTTCAATAACTGTATTGATTGACAATATTTATACAGTACACCATCATATGTATGTGTATATATAATATGTTTATGTAGTTCCATAGTTTTTTTCCCTAACATAAAGTTGTATTAATGATTAGTGTAAACAGCTAACCGAGCTGCTTTTTTGACGTATTTAATGCCAACATTAATTTGATTAAAAAGTGTTAATATGTACTATATACAGTATGTATTGCTTTGAATTTTCTTTTAATTGGGAGTCATTTTGTCTGTTATGTATGTTATGTGTTATGTATTTCCTTATTTTTCATGTGTTTTTGGAGTTATTTTCAGTGTATTTGTTGTTGTTTTTGGAGTAATTTTCTGTGTTTTTGTTGCTATTTTGTGAATGTCCTTGAATCAAGTTGTCTGTGTATTTAAGGAAGCTTAATCACTGATGTCATCATTTAGATGGTTCCATATTCCGACGCCCTGAAATGAAATGCACCTTTCTTTTGTACTGTTCTCAATTTTGTGTTTTTAACATCTGTATTCCTCACTATAGAAGCTGGCTTATCTGCATTTAATGTAGTTAAGGCCAACATTAATTTGGTTAAAAAAAAATATTAATATGTATGCTTTGAATATTCTTTAATCTTCTTAAAAAAAGGGGTAATTCAAAAACACCACACATTAATGGGTTTAGATACGCTGATAATACTAATAATAATATCCAATATGATTATTTAAAGGTAGGGTAGACGATTTTCAAAAGCCAGCCTGATTTAGCACGTAGCCTACCCGACAGCCTTTACCCCCCTCGCCCCTCCCCTCTGTGCTCCGTTTCACTCACATGCACGCGCACAGCTGCTGCAGAAGAGGAGCTCAGCTCATCGCTTGTATTGTGTAGAAACTTCATTGTCTCATGTCTCATTCAGCAGTAAGTAAACACTAAACTTTATCATTATATATGTCAAAACAACGTGACCAAAAACTCTGTTTTAACTCTGTCAGTGGTGACGCGCTTTCAGTGTGAGCTCGTGCACGCGAGGGGTTGAGAACGGTTCCTTTATTTTTCATTGGTCGAAGTTATTACAGATATACAGCTGCTACAGTTGACAGATTTTCTTCGTTCCTCTTTCAGAGCACATATGATCTTAACTTCTGTCAGGACACAAAGACAATTTCAACCAAAAACTTAAAAAGTGTATCTTGAGAAAATCGCCGACTTCAAAATTGAATCACAAACTGTCTCACCTGCTGTATCTTTAATGCGCTACAATGGTGGCCTGCTCACTTCCTAGACAAAATGTGAGGCTCTGTGAGCCACCATTGCTGTAAAAAAAAAAAAAGAACCACTGAAGTAAACGGAGTTGTCGCAACTTTCTCTCTATACGGCTCTGGGCTGTACCTCCGTGAAGGGGAGTTTATTTTATTATTTTTGCCATCTGTGGTTGTCATACCTCATATATGTTGGTAAGATTATGTTTTGTAATGTTATGAACCTGTTTTCGATCTAATGTGTGAGCTATTTTTGCGTTTTAGTACTTTTGTGAAATCTGCTAATAACTGCAGTTAGCTAACTAGTGCCTTGTGTAATAACATCACGTTACATGTATTGAGCAACCATTTTAAATGGTAAATGGACTTGATTTATATAGCGCTTTATCACCACACTGAAGCAGTCTCAAAGCGCTTCACATATCAGCTCATTCACCCAATCACTCTCACATTCACACACCAGTGGGACAGGACTGCCATGCAAGGCGCTAGTCGACCACTGGGAGCAACTTAGGGTTCAGTGTCTTGCCCAAGGACACTTCGACACATAGTCAGGTACTGGGATCGAACCCCCAACCTCTCGATCAGAAGACGACCCACTACCACCTGAGCCACGGTCGCCCGTTTTATTGTGCTGTTTGCTTATTTGTGCATTTTACTCCATCCACTGACACCAAATATGATTGTATATAATTAAGGAGCCAAGCCCGCGGGGCCTGGGGACCGTGTATGTAAACATATGCGGTTCCTAGGACCAGCGGTACTAGGAACCCTATTGTATTTGTTCCGATTATTAGGGGGCCAAGCCCGCAGGGCCGGGGGACCGCATATGTAAACATATGCGGTTCCTTGGACCAGCGGGGGTTGACAGCTCGTTGGTCTTGGCCATAGTTTGGAGTGTGACTGTTTGAGGTTGGGGACAGGTAACTTTTATACTGATAACGAGTTAAAACAGGAGCCATTAATACAGGTAACGAGTGGAGGACTGAGGAGCTTCTTAAAGAAGAAGTTACAGGTCTGTGAGAGCCAGAAATCTTGCTTGTTTGTAGATGACCAAATGCTTATTTTACTGAGGGATTTACAAATTAATTAATTAAAAATCCTACAATGTGATTTTCTGGATTTGTTTTCTCATTTTTTCTCTCATAGTTGAGGGATACCTATGATGAAAATTACAGGCCTCTCTCATCCTTTTAAGTAGGAGTACTTGCACAATTGGTGGCTGACAAAATACTTTTTTGCCCCACTGTATATCGGCACCCGATACCGCACTTAAAGCTGGTATTGGTAACTAATAACTTAACACACCAATACCTTTACAGCTTCAAATGCATTGTCTTGTGTTTTTCTCTCTCCCAACTCTCACACACTGCTGCCCTGACTCCTAATCACAAGTATGGTGACGTAGGCAAACCATTGGCCCGGAGCTGCCGCTCCGAACCAATCGCAGGGCTGCATTTTCATGATGTGGAAAAGCAAAGGAAGATCCCTACATGTGGAAAAATGTCTGCGATTTGGGAACATTTTAATATAGAAACTCCAGCGAGTCTAACAGTCAAGTGTACATTTACGATCTGAAAGTTTCGAGAGGTGGAATTAAAGAGGTCAGTTTCAATACCACAAACCTGATTAAACATTAGAGAACCAACCCCCTGAAACAGCACCAAGAGTTTGAGGCTACAGCAGCTGCGAGCAAGAAAAAGGGGGGCAGACCAAAGCAACAAACCCTAGTCAGTTCACTCCATGGAAAGGAGCAGTGGGATGGGAAAAGTGAATCAGAAAGAAAGATGACTGCGAAAATAACAGAAATGACTGTGCTCTGTGACCTGCCCCTCTCCTTTGTTGACAACGTGGGATTTCGGCTTTTTAATGGCGCACGCAGCCACTGAGACGGCCATACCTGCACTCAAAAAGACGCTCACGGAGCACGTTTCAAGGAAGCGAAAAGATACAGGCTATTAGCTTCATCACAGATATATTGAGCAGCAACATCTCATTATTTTCGCTGCTTAGTTTAACTGCTCATTCACCGGGTGGACGCTAAAGCATTCCAACAGGAAAGCGTGGCGCTCCACGCAAAAGAGATAAAAGGATCCCACACTGGTGAAGCAATAGCACAAGCAATAAAGAATATGCTGCTTAACTAGAACATCCCAAAATCAAAGGTAAGGTTATCCTACTAATTTCTAGAATTAGCTATTTTGTCTTATTTTTCCACTTGACTTACTGAAAAAATACTGAGCAATCTGTTTCAGAAAAACTATACGAAACACAAATTTTACAATATATTACTGTTATTATACAAGATATACACATTTCATTAAGCATGATTTTAATTATAAAATATATGTAATTTTTTTATAATGTATAATTTAATGTATAATTTTTTATATTTTTACAATTATATTATTCTTATATTGAAGGTTCACACCATTCCTCGTGACAACACTCACAATATGAAGAAAAGGTTTTAGCAGTGTCAGACGAAGCCATGATAGCAATTATTTTTTACTATTTTCAAAAGAAAAACCGGTCATATCTTTATTTAAACACTGTGGTATCGGTAGGTATCGGCATCAGTCGATACGACCCAACCGGGTATCGATATCAAGACAAAAAAATGGTATCGGAACAACACTAATTTACATATATATATATATATATATATATATATATAAATAAATTATGAAGATGTGTTCATAAATGCCCCCTGTACAGATATGTAAATATTTTCAGCAATCAATGAATAGCACAATGATTCATCAAAATTAGTTACGTGTTAACGTTTGTCCTCTTTATTCAAAAAATCAGGATCAAGTTATATATTCTTATGACCAGATTATTTCCAGACTAAATAATGTTAATATTTATCCACACAATAAGTGTTACATACATTGGTAGCTGTAAAAACTATTAAAAACATTAGAAAAATAAGGTGGTTTAGTGCTTACCTATGTCCAAAACATACAGTATAAGGAGTAAACATTAAAAGTAATCATCAAATTCAAAGTTACATACATTGTTTTGACGCCTATTTGTTTCCCAAATATATTAATGTGTGTGTGAATGGGTTGATAAAAAGTAATAACTAATGTCTTTGGAGAAAAGCAATTTATGAGCTTCGGTCCATTCACTTGCAGGGCAGCTTTGCCTTTACCAATATGGCAGCCATGCTGACGTGTCGCTGCAATGAACTAACCCGCTCAATGAGAAGTCTATGCATGTCTATGCTCTTCACTCAAAACTCAATATTTTACTGTGACGTTTTAGACAATGTTGGGGCAAAATTAATTTATCATACATTTGCGTGTGAAGATCTGTGTGATTACCTATCAATGCTCCACATATACAATATTCATGTGTGTTGATTTATTAAGTGTGCTTGCATATCAAAGCTTCATTGTGTGTTGAACCATTTATCATCAAACTGTACATGAAGTGAGTCATTCTGTGTTCTTTGTCTTCTTAGTCACATACTGTAGCTTAGATAAACACCCTGGCACCGGGCCTCCAAGGCCGTTGATAAGGAGGTGCTTTTCACCTCGCAAGGTACAGTGGTGACTCACAGCTTCCCCTACCCCTCCCATCCTCATTCTTCATCCTCCTCATCCTTTTTCTCTCTCTGCCCCCACCTCTTTTCTCTTTTTTTCTCCTCTCTTCTCCCTCTAGCTTAGGACATTATAAATTATATAGTAAGTCTTTAGATAATTAGCACAGGTTTCCTTACCTTCCTGCCAGCAGGAATATTCATTTGTGCTTATCCCTTTAATTTGTTTTTTTTAATAAACATTTTTACTTTGATTCACATTGCTTCTGTCTGGACTTCATCATCACAGAGTGTAAATATTTGGTCTAAAACGAGGGATGCTGAAAATCTGCCATGACAACAATAAATTGTAATCCTTGGGGGAAATCCTTGTTTTCCGTCCATATTTTGCTGCCATCTCGCTGCCTCCAGCATTGTGGTCCAATTCTATTATAAACCTTAGGGTGTACTCACACTGGCAACTGGGGCCGTTCCAAGCTCACAGCAGGAATCCCCCCCTCCCTGTCCCTTTTCTGGCACGGTAGAACGGACGTGATCACCAGCTCAACTCGGTTCCCACAGAGAAACACATCATCACGTTAATTTATGACACACGTATGGCGTTACGTCACCATTAAGCGACTCTGGGTTTGTTGTTGACAGTACATTCTGTTAATTTCATATTTTCTGTTGCTTAGGGTAACTATAAACCAAGATTTACCCAGACACGTGCTCTTTTCACGGACTGGGTTTCCCAGGGCCCCTGAACGCATCACGTTAATTTAAATGACTGTAACTCTGCTCATATTTGCTCTATCGGAGAAATTCCACCAGTTTATGAAAGATAATAAGTTGCTCTTTACAGCCAGTGTCGGTACATTGTGGTAATTTACTCACACGTAATGGAAACATTAAAGATGCCGCTTTGTTTTGACGAAATCGACACAAGGAATAGAGAGAACCAAGTGAGTGAGAAAGAAAGAGAGATTAAAACAGACCAAATAACGGTGGATTTATTAAAAATGAAAGACTCTCTGACGATAAAAACCACCATGAATGGAGGTTCAAATGGATTTGAAAACAAAGGAGGAAACTGAGCCTATAAAGGTAAGATCAGTTTAATTTCTGGATCAATAAATGTCATTCTGATTTTGTGGAGCTAGTCTTTGTGTACATTAATATAAGTGTAAATAGATGCTTTTAATGTGTGAGACAATTTAGCATTTGTGTGTTTGTTTAAACTTTGTGTGTGTGTGTGTGTGTGTGTGTCCATCTGAGCATATTTATCTCCATCACATTCAGTTTTCCTTTTGATGAACATGACAATATCTAACTCTTCTTTTATTTCTTCTTCTTTAAGTCCAAGCAGGGTGGCCACGCCCCTCCCTGGACATTAAAACCATGAGCTGATCCTAGTTTCCATCATCTGGTTTAGACCCATCACTTCCGCACAGAATAAAGCTCAGAGTCAACATGGGAACATGGGAGGCACTTATTTATTGAAATGTATATTAAATGATTATTTAATTTTCTGTAATTTAATTTTTTAGGAGATGTTTTTAATTGTTTCAATAATTTAGAGACTTAAGGAACAGATTGAGATCTCAATGTCACCATCAGTGAACTTTTTTTTTTTTTTTGTAAATTATTCACTGGAAGCTTAGATATTGTGTGACACAGATATCAAAGTTTGTTGTTTTGAGAAGAGTCATATTTATGATTAAAAGTTATGATTGTATTATATTCTAAAGTTTAGAATTATCTGGCTCGTCTTCCTTTCTTTCTGTTCACAGCATAACTTTATATTTAGTTCTACAAAATGTGTTTACAGCTAATTTTACTGATTATTGTTACACATCATCCTGCATGTGCATTATATACAGTATAAATGTGTAGATTTAATCAACTGTTGGAGAAACCATTTTATTAAATACAAAGCAAACAACATGCAAACAGAAAAACAAAGGTAGAAATTGTGTATTTAAATTATGAAATTAGTGAGTTGTTAAAGTGCTGAGGTGCAGCGGCTGTCATAATATTCCCATCCTTGTACTTCCAATGTTTAAATGTTTTGTTTTTAAGGTTCATGTTACATTTTGCAAAAGGTTGCACTTTATTTCTGGCTTATTGATTTTTGTTTGGAAAATTATTACCCTTTCTTTCAGACATTTCATTTATTTGGGCTTGTATTTGTGATGTTCTGTTTTTGGTTACATTTAGATGAATACATTATTACACTACACTTTGCTCCCCAAGACACTGTGTTTGTTTTCATTCTACAGAGTTTGTGAGTATGTGTCCCAGAACACTGAAACACCATATATATATTTATATTATTTATACATTAGCAGCAATACAATGTCCAATTTCCATTTTTTTCTGGGTTATATAATAGCCAACCACATGTGTCCTGTCCACAAAATACCAGTAATATGTTACACATTTGCAGCAGTAAAATGTCCCATTTCCATATTTTCTGGTTTATATGGGTTAATATACCAGTAATATGTGTTTATATGTATATTTATACCCTTGGAAATACCCGGACCTGATGATGACCTGCTACACTCCGTTACTATCCCGCTGTCGGCTGAACAAAGAGAAGTCCTGAAGGTCATGTTGTCCTCTTCCTCCATGAGTTTTCTGTGGTGTTGTTCATATATATATCAGGTATCGCCAACTCTGAACTTTTCATCGGCTAACGAGCACTTCTGACACCGCTATCATTGCGGAATGCAGATGTTTATGTGCCGTAAAGCGTCGCGCGGTACCAACGTCATCACATTTTGCGCGAGGGCCGAGTCGAGTTGTGCGTGCGCATGCGCGGCCAACCGTGCCAGTCTGGCACGCTGTTTGGACCACCTCTTCTAGCAGGACCATCGGGCCGTTAACCCTCCTGCGGTGCAGTTCACACCTACGCAGGCCAGACAATGGCCCCCCATGGTTTCACACATGCACAGAGCTGGTTAGGAACGGCCCTGGTTGCCAGTGTGAGTACACCCTAAATCTATCTGAGAGTGCGCTGTCACACAGGAAACAGCTTGGTTAGATTTGATTAGTTCATGTGTGTCAACTGGTAGCCAGCATCCTATTTTACAATGTGGTGTGCTGGGGGGGAAGCATCTCAAAGGGCGACACATTCAGGTTGGACAAATTGATCAGGAAGGCCAGCTCTGTGGTTGGCATGAAGCTGGACTCTCTGGTGACAATGAGAGAGAGGAGAAAACTGGACTAAGAGCTGGACATTATGGACAATGCCTGCCACCCTCTGCACACTATCATCATCAACCAGAGGAGCCTGTTCAGCCACAGACTGCTCTTTCCAAAGTGCAGGACTAACAGACTGAAAAACTCCTTTGTCTCCCCTGCCATCAAACTCTACAATTCCTGGGTTAGGGGGAGGAGGGGTAACAGACAGATGATGAGCAGTAGTTGTAGTCTGTAGCACCAATCTTGTTTATTTATTATTTATTTCTGTGCATTCTGGTTTTCTTCTTTCATATTCTCTATGTTCTGTATTTCTAAATTCATATGTTATTTCAACCCTGAGTGGTGCTTTTCTTTTGTTCTCTTTCTGTAATGCTACTGGAATTGTTAATTTCTCTGACGGAAGCTTCCCAAGGGATCAATAAAGTCTCTTATCTTATCTAACTTCAAGCTGCAGTATGTAGAATCATGAGACTTGTATAAAAACAACCAGTCCTCCTCCCTTCCCTGTTTCGAAACCTATTGTCTCTTAGCGGTGTCCTTGTGAAGGCGCACAACTGTGGAGTTCTTAGCGATTTTTTTCTCAATAAAGACTAGTGACAAATGTAGGCACTTTTTTTGTGTTATTGGAGAGTTTTCTGATGTTTTAGAGACATGAAAGCACATACCACTCTTCGCTGTGAGGACAGGGGTGTACTCACACTGGCAACCAGGGCCGTTCCTACCCATGTGTGAAACCATGGGGGGCCATTGTCTGGCCTGCTTGGTGTGAACTGCACCACAAGGGGTGTAACGGCCCGATGGTCCTGCTGGAAGAGGTGGTCCAAACAGCGTGCCAGACTGGAATGGTGGCACGCTTTTACTCACATGTTTCCGCTACATGTGAGTAAAATTACCGCAATTTACCGACACTGGGTGTAAAGAACAATTTCTTATCTTTCATAAACTGGTGGAATTTATCCGTTAGAGCAAATATGAGCATTCATATGTTCTGTTGCGTTCGGGGGCCCTACGCAACAGAAGATAAGAAATTAACAGCAATGAGCATGTACTGTCAACAACAAATTCAGAGTCTAATGATGACGTAATGCCAATACGTGTGTCATAAATTAACATAATGAAGAGTTTGTCTGTGGGAACCCAGTGATCACGTCCGTTCTACCATGCCAGAAAAGGGACAGGGAGGGGGGGATTCCTGCTGTGAGCTTGGAACGGCCCGAGCTGGCAGTATGAGTGCAACCTAAGAGGCTCACACCTCCTCCTCTGCCACAAAGCTCACAAACAAGCAGCCGCAGCAATCCCAGCAGAGCAGACAGCCACTCCACTGTCCAGACTGCAAATGATACATTCTCTCTCCACCGTGGATATGCTTCTCTTAGGTTTACAAGCGATTTATCACGTCTGTTATCGCTCTCCCACATACCGAGTCAGAAGGGCCGCAGTGTGCCTTGGGTATGTTTGGGACTTTAGACTGTTGCTTCTCCACGTTGGATTGTTTGCATGGGATATTTTCTAATCTATGTAAAGTTTTAATATTAAGCACTTTGGATTATATTTTATATACAAAAAGCATATAATACAATGACAGTCTTACCTTTAACGATTCTCCTTTTTTACCCAAATAAATTCTGTGTTTTACATGGGCCCCGTATTCTTGAGCAAGACTATGATCTCCACTCAGATGAACAGTAAGGGAGCCAGGCCGAGCCGTCAAACTGAATTGGGGAGTGCAGGGTTCACCTGGAGGGTTAGAGCAGTTGACAGAATTGTTAGATAACAAACTGTGAGCAGGGCCTCTGATTTTCTATAAACACACCTAATTCAGGTTCTTAAACAGACAAAGCAATCTGAAGTTTAACTCTCTCTCCTTATTTAAAATCTGACCCCAATATGACACAGACGTACCTCCATTGCATGTTTTGAGATAATATCATGGATTTACACTTTACTTTTCCTGGGTGACTGAATATTAGGTGTAGCATATGAACAATTATGTCCAACTTTACTCCTTATCTTGTTCAAAATCCCGCACTACGTATTACAGTTCGACTAGTAATCACGCTATGCGGTTACTGAAAATGAATCATCTGAAATGTGTTTATGTGTGTGATGAACAAGTGGTTGAGATAAGGTATTAGTCAAGTCATCTAAATGGGGAAAGACAATTAAAGGGAAACAAAACAGTAAAGTGTAAGATAAACATGGACGTGACATGGAAATGGTCAGGGGTGGAAATTAACAAATTACATTTACTCTCGTTATTGTAATTGAATTGCTTTTTTGTGTACTTCTTTTTTGAGTACGTTTTTAAAATCTGTAATTTTACTTTTACTTAACTAAATTTTGTTTCAAGTAACAGTACTTCGCTACATTTGAAATAGATTTTGTTACAGAGTAAAATAAATCTAGCATGCGGACGGGAGTCTGCTACATATGTGCTATTGAACGTACTCTAGAGCTGTTGTTAGGATCAGTGTGTATATGTCTATGGCCTGCTCTGTTGATTCACGTGACGTCACACACATTGCTGCATCGCGACAAAGCAAGAGTGCTAAATTCTGATGGAGAGCAGGAAACTTGAGAATCTGCCGTCTGAAATCATCAAAATGCCCTTGTTTAGTGGAGTTTACGGCTGAAAAGGAGGTGGCTCTCCTCAAACATGGTAGAAGTTCATATAGCTTAGAGAAAGAGTTTGTTAACTTATAAAAGAAAGCTCTTCGCAAAGATAGAACTTCCTATTACTCAACTTTAATAGAGGAAAACAAAAATAATCCTCGGTTTCTATTCAACACTGTAGCCAGGCTCACCAAAAACCACAGCTCTGTCGAACCCTCTATTCCTGTTAACCTGAGCCAACAGAACAACATCATCTGCAAACAGCAGAGATGAGATCCTGAGGTTTCCAAATCAGACTCCCTGCGGTCCCTGGCTACACCTAGAAATTCTGTCCATAAAAGTAATGATCAGAACAGGTGACAAAGGGAAGAGAAACCAACATGCACTGGGAACAGGTCTGAAGTACTGCCGGCAATGCCAACCAGGCTCCTGCTGCGTTCATAAAGGGAATGGACAGCCCTTAGCAAAGGGCCCCGGTCCCATACTCCCGGAGCACCCCCCACAGGGCACCACGAGGGACACAGTCGAACGCCTTCTACAGACCTTGCCGGGGAGGCTAAGGAGTGTGATCCCTCTGTAGTTGGAGCACACCCTCCGATCCCCCTTCTTAAAGAGAGGGACCACCACCCTGGTCTGCCAATCCAGAGGCACTGTCCCCAACTGCCACACGATGTTGCAGAGACGTGTCAACCAAGACAATCCTACAACATCCAGAGACTTAAGGTACTCAGGACGAATCTCATCCACCCCCGGAGCCTTGCCCCCAAGGAGCTTTACAACCACCTCGGTGACTTCAGACCCGAGTTTTTGCCTCTGCAACCACGCGGGCTGCAGTGCGCTTGGCCTGCCGGTACCTCTCGGCTGCCTCCGGAGTCCTACCAGCCAACAAGGCCAGGTAGGCCTCCTTCTTCAGCTTGATGGCATCCCTTACATCCGGGTGACACCAACGGGTTCGGGGATTGCTGCCGCGACAGGCACCAGAGACTTTATGGCCACAGCTGCGAACGGCTGCATCGACAATGGAGGAGGAAAACATGGTCCACTCGGACTCCATGTCTCCCACCTACCTCGGGATCTGGGAGAAGCTCATCCGGAAGTGGGAGTTGAAGACCCCACTGACAGAGGGATCCACCAGATGTTCCCAATAGACCCTCACAACACGTTTGGGCCTGCCAGGTCTGACCGGCTTCCTCCCCAGCCAGCAGATACAGGTCACCACCAGGTGGTGATTGGTTGACAGCTCAGCTCCTCTCTTCACCCGAGTGTCCGAGACACGTGGCCGGAGATCAGATGATACAACTACAAAGTCGATCATCAACCTCCGGCCTAGAGTGTCATGGTGCCACGTGCACTTATGGACACCCTTGTGCTCGAACATGGTGTTCGTTATGGACAATCTGTAACTTGGACAGAAGTACAATAACAGAACACCACTCGGGTTCAGATTGGGGAGGCTGTTCTTCCCAATCACCCCTGTTCAGGTCTCACAGTCGCAGCCCACGTGGGTGTTGAAGTCCCCCAGTAGAACAATGGAGTCTAGTACCCTTCCCAGGCACTCCAAGAAGGCCGGGTACTCTGCACCGATGTTGGGCCCGTAGGCTGAGACAACGACGAAAGACCTGTCCCACACACGAAGGCGTAGGGACGCGACCCTCTCGTTCACTAGGGTGAACTCCAACACGCGGCGGCTGAGCTGGGGGGCAATAAGCAAGCCCACCCCAGCCCGCCGCCTCTCCCCGCGGGCAACGCCAGAGAAGTGGAGCGTTCAGCCTCTCTCCAGCAGTTGGGATCCAGAGCCCAAGCTGTGTGTGGAGGTGAGCCCGATTATATCTAGCCGGTACCTCTCAACCTCCCGCACAAGCTCAGGCTCCTTCCCCCCAGCGAGGTGACGCGGACCGAGGCACCCAGTCCTCTCTGCACCCGACCCCAACGGATCCCTCTGCGGGTGGTGGGTCCACAGGAGGGTGGGCCTGGGAGGATGGGGAGGGTGGGCTCAGTCCTTTCGGACTGAGCCCGGCCGCACCCCATGGGCAAAGGCCCGACCACCATGCGCTCCCATTCGAGCCCCAGCCCTGGCTCCTGGGTGGGGCCCCGGCTGCGCCATACCGGGCGTCGTCATGGTCCTTGTTCTTACTCTGTCCATAAAGGGTCTTCTGAACCGCGCTTAGTCTGATGGGTCAGACGCCGTAAAAAGTGGATTTTAAACCTACGTCTGCGTTCGTGAGGAGCAGAGTCTGCTGATGCTCGTGTCATCCTCCAGCAGTTCCAGATAAGCCACTGTGCGTCTTCACGCATTGTGTGCGTGTTTCTTTTTATAACAGCTACAGGTGTTTTAGCCAATTGATCAGCAGTTTTGCGCAATGATCATACGATTTTAATTACGATTATTATTATCAATATAAAACTGTATGCACACGTCACCCTGGGGCGTCAGTATCATTTTTTTTCTGCCTTCGACTAGGGATGTAACGATTAATCGGAAGGCAGTTAAAAATCGATTTATAGGTATAACGATTCACATCGATGCTGTGAAAATTGAATCGCAGAGCTTTTTTTAACCAGCAGAGGGCGCTACCCAGAAGTGTTGGCGGCGAGCGAAATCTGCTAATACTTTCTTTCTGGCCATCTTCTACTCTTAAACATATTCATAAATGATTCCTTACCCCTTTAGCACCGAAATAATATCAGGAATATTACGTGAATATCTGTAAAAGTCACGTTTTTCTATTAGTTCTGTCTGCTAGCATAGCTTCTCTTCTTCACTGCAAAATATCTGCATGCCAACCGACCGCTGGTAACCCAGCGGTCGGTTGATTTGTATTATTCCTTTATTTATTTCATTCAAGATTTATTTTTAGTTAAATTGCATTGTTTTGAATAGTTTATCAAGGGATTCTTTTGACAATGAAAAAATAGTATAGTATTTTCCCCAAAAAAACTAAAAAATATTTTTCAGTCATTTATATACAGTCCCATTTTGTAAAATAAATCGTGAGAGAAACGTATCGTGAACCCAGTATTGTGAATCGAATCGTATCGGGAGTTGAGTGAATCGTTACATCCCTGCCTTCGACTCATTCCACCTAGAATGTTTCATAGACTTTATATAACATACTGTACGCATTTCTTCCTTTCAGATGTGATTTATTGGATGCTCTGACACATTGGATGTATTGACACAAGCACTTACCTCATCGAATTGACATCCTTGACTTTTTCTTTATTAGCCACACCATGTCTTGTTATCATGCATGTTATTTTGAAATGGTGTTCTCTAATACATTATAATAATAAAAATATAACCTAGTTTCATCTTAATACGCGACTTTTTATTCTTTTATTGCATGGGAGAGATGCAATAAAAAAAACAATTGAAAAGAAAAAGAAAAAAAATAACTAAGTAACATTTACTCTGAATACATTTTAAGTGAGTTACTTTTTACTTTTATTTGAGTAGATTTTTACACCAGTGACTTTACTTTTACAAAATTTAATCAAAGTAACAGTACTTTTACTTAAGTAGATTTTTTCTGTACTCTTTCCACCCCTGGAAATGGTATACCCTAAAATGGAATCAATAATATCTTTACAATAAAAGCAGAATATTTAACACTGCAGTACAACAGTTTAAACTAAAGCCTTATTTATTTTTACATTTACGACGAAGACGCTTAACATCTTTATCGTCATTTGCTCACCCAGACACATCCAGGTGTCCTGGAGGTTGGTCATGAGATAAGCCACTGAACAAACAAGACACAAGTGGCAAATCTCTGATCACACTGTGGAAAGCATTATATTATTATAATGGATAAATAATAATACGTTTCATTTAGAGGTGCCTTGATCTTAGAAAGGTTGCATGCTAAACTGAGATGCTAATTTACATTCACATTTAGACAAAAATCTTTCAAACTCTTAGAATGCACGTGAAATTGCATCAAATTATGTCGAAGTTCAGCACAGTTTACTGAATAACACAATTTTTCAATATTTGACTGAACATAAGGCCGTGAAATTAATCAAAATTTGATTACAATTTTGGTTATTACACTCAACAATTACAAAACTAACATAATTGAGAAAAAAAAAAACAATTAATTAAAAAAATATATTTTTTATTTTCAAGTTTTATTATACATATGTTTTATTTGCTAAATAAACAAACTTCCACGATTTAGGTTATTTAGAAAGAATAAAATTTAGCACACGAGAAAAAAAGCAATTTTTAACACTAACTGAGTTGTTTAATGCAAGCTCCTCCGCCCCACACCCTCTCAAAGCTAAAGCTAACCTGCCGGCCAACACGAGGAAAATTGTTGCTAGCGGTCTTGAAACATGGCAGGAGAAACGCAGCAAAAAGGCTTCGTAAACAAGCAAGGCAAGTCAAATTCTCTTATATGTGAACACTTTAAGTTTGATAATGAAGAACGAGAGCAAAAAGACAGCACGTGCAAAGAGTTTTGTTTAGTGAAAAAATAAACAATACTAGATTTTAGTGTTTGAAGGATTTTATTTATGTTTAAAAATATATTTTACATTGTTTAGTACAAAAAGTAAATAACTTTTTGGTTGATAAATAATCGTTTCAATAATTGTGATTTCAATATTGACTAAAATAATCGTGATTATAATTTTTTCTATAAATGAGCAGCCCTTATAGCTTTGTATTTGTTTGTTACTTAAAACTTTTTTTTGCCGATAAGGACACTAAAAAAGATCTATAAATTTTGGGCAATTAAGTTACTTTCAACCATGCTTAGAGTTCAAACTACCTACTGACGTAAAAATATACATTGAAGATATTGTTTTTGCAGATAAATCTGGGATGTGTCAACTTAGCTCGAGGGGGAGACAGGGGGAACTAGCTCATGGAAGGATTCTGATGAGCACGGGCAATCTATGAACTGTAGAATGCTTGGGATTGTATGGACAATGCCGACTGCTGAACACTGATCAAACTGTGGTGGGCTGCCAGCATTTCGACTTTCATTACCTTGACTGCTGCAGGCCTCGACAGGTATCGATGTCAATCCATCTCTCTCTGCTTGCACGCGGAGCATTACACAACCAGCATGGTTACCATGAATTTTGGTGGATGTGACATTACAGAAATTCAGAGCTATCTGGACGCAGGCAGGTATATCTTTCCAATTATTATCTAAAATGCTAGAAGACAAATAAGTGAAATCAGTATTGATTATTGATTACTGAAAACACTTTACAGCCACAAGCACATTTTAGTTCTAAATGTCTCATTTAATGTGCACACAAGTCATTTAAAGTTCCTATATCACCATTTCATGTAAATGCAACAAGATACCCTAAAATAGTGCGTCCAAATATTTTACACCATATTATTTGCATATATTTACAGTATATTATACACTACTATATATGGGTTGTGATGTAATAACAGTTCCCAGCACTAGCTCACATTGAAGACACCTATGGAGTTAAATAGCATTACTCTCAAAGATGGTTAGATACATTGTCGCAGCAAATTGTAAGAAGACATCTCGGAATGGAGTTTTGTATTTACAAGTAACCAAAGCTATTATTTGGTCGGGCCACATAATTCGTCACAACACCTGTCTATGACCATGGCCAGACAAATTGATGTCTGCAGCGGTGCTAGTAGCTGAAGCTGGAGCCTTTAACAGCTTTAAAGCAAACAAAAGACTCATGGGGCAGATTTACTAAAGGACCCGCTTACTCGTTTTTCTTTCAGCACTGCTCTCAATGGGCGTCAGGCGGGGGTACATCATAGACAGGGCACCAGTCCATCATGAGGCAACACAACAACACAGACATGAACTCACACTTACATTCACTCCTGTGGGCCATTTAGAGACTTACGATTCATGTTCTTGTGCAGAAAAAGGATTGTATCAACAGTGAACCCTTCAAGGCTGTCCTCCTCTACTCGATGGTCCTAACTGCAGTGCTGATGTTGCGCTCACTGCTACAGCTGCTGCTGGCAGGAATGGAACTATGTGACCGAGCCCGACTACCAGTTCTATATCTGTATGAATCTGACCTGTCGGGTACCGTCGGGCATCCATCCTCTACTTGCAATAAACAGTCACATGAGCGGTAAATAAATAAACTGTCACGAGCCAGCTTGGTTGATAACTGCAGTTACCCTAACAGCAGTAGCTGTCGTTTCACTATGAAGTCTTAATTCTGGATCCTGCCCTATGCTCCTTTAACGCCACCAAAAAAATGGGCATCTTAAACTGTGAGTGAGGTACAGAAACAGAGCTGAGCAGCTGAGCTGGTCCAGTGTGGCGTCTAGTGGACGCTTCTGTGCAAATACCGTACCTTTCTTAGAAGGAGAGGAGGACCTCTCCGCTGTGCACAGAGCGTGCAGAGGTGATGTTTCTCAGCGTGCTCCAGGCACAGTGCTCCTCCATACTCCATCCTCATCTCCATGTTTTGGTCATAAAGATGAAGTTTTGGGTTTAGACCCACGTGACCCACTTTTGTCAGAGCACTGATGGCGAGTGTCAGCGCTGACCTGCTGCGTAATTTATGCAGCTATGGCACAAAGTGTCTGACTCAGACTGTAAAAACGATGAACGGGACATCCTCCCGAGAAAGTGAAGCTTTTATTTTTTAGAGCTCCCTCGCTGACTGGCTGCAGTATAGGTCACAAACTGAGACAAGGGAATCGTTCTGTGACAGACAATGCAGTAAATATTTTGACCTTGGCTGCTGACTCCCACTGAAATGTACCAGCCTTACTACCCCTTTCTAAGGGATTAAATGACCAAATCAAAGACGAGCTTGCTGTCAGAGATGAGCCTCGTGACCTACTTTCATTGGTTTCCCAGGCCATTAATTTGATCTGATCTGTCTCTCCATCCTTTCCTGACTTGTAAACAAGACCCTGAGGTACTTCAACTCCTCCACTTGGGGCAGGACCTCATCTCCAAATCGGAGAAGGCACTCCCTCTTTTTAAGGTCAAGAACCATGGACTCGAATTTGGAGGTGCAGATTCTCATCCCAGCCACTTCACACGGCTGTGAGAGCTGAAGGGCACAGTCTGATGAAGCAAACCAAATGGACACATCATCTGCAAAAAGCAATGACCACTCTGACTCAATCTCCCCTGCCTCCTCCGAGACACGGTTGAAGGTCTCCCTGGGGTGGGAGTTGATGTTACTTTGGAGGGAACTATAAAACTTATATATATAAATATATATAAGTATTATATATAATATACAGTATATATAATATATATAAACTATAGGTTTCCTCTTCAGTATTTTGCAGACTGCCTTCTCTTACAGCCTGAGAATGGATAGCTTTATTTCCCACATATACAGTGGGCTATCTACATTCTCGTCAGTCAAATAAGGTTCACAGCAAAAAGGCTGAATTGATCCTTTCAGCGAAAGATCTGTCTGCAATTTATGCTCAGGTTAATTTGTATCCAAGTACGAAAGGTAAACACTTTTAAAGTAGTCTGCTCCAAAAATCAAACTTTAGTTTGCTTCGGCAATGTCGCTTGTGTACTCATCTGAAAAAGGGTCTACCTTGTGTCATCATCAGCCAGTCACTGGGATTTCAGCAAACCAAATGCTGAGCGGAAGTGAAAATTAAAATGTTAAATAATGATTAGAAACAAATTTAGGATTGTTTGGAACTTTTTATACCAGATATCAGCTGATTTTCTTCATAGAACATAAGATGTTAAAAATGGTGACATAGGGACTTGAAGTATATAACACAAAATTAGGACAAGTATTTTTTATCATTTAGTTCTCACCTACGGGACTGAACAGTGTAGAAGAGTTCCCTGTCCTCTGTTTGTTCTGTCCATATCAGCAACCAATTGGCAACATAGATGTTCTGAGGGGGTGGCACCTTTGACAAAGCTAAAACAGAGAACATAAATAAAAATCATATAGAGGTCACCCTTTCCTCACATAGATGTGAGGATGGTAAATTTAAGCTACACAGTTCACGTGTATTGGCCATTGTTTGCTTTTAATGAAACACATACATACACTGTAGGTTCAGAGACATGGCAGAGTACAGGTGTAATTTTGTAAATATGGGGAGTCAAATTTGTGGCCGATATTTTGTGGCCCCCAACTTATAATAAATAATAAAGTAAACAAAAAAAAACAAAACAGAAAAAAAAAAGTAAAGTTAATAAAGTAAACAAAAATGTGCAATAAGTATTAATTTCCAACTCAATTTCTACAAAACAAATAGTGCAAATATCAAAGATCATAAACTCAAAAATCAAACAGAAAATAAGATAAAAACCAAAATAAATTGGAATTCACTCAACACATAAATCTCTAATTCTTTTCAAATAGCAGGGTTTCAACCTTTTAAATAGTACACAAAGAGCCGTACAATATGCCAACCGGATGTAGACGCGTTTCGCGCATGCATTGAATGGAACCGCTCCGTGAAAAAATTAGGTAGTGACAGGTCGAGCCAATGAGAGCCGAACAGGGAAAAACATCATATCCCCTGCGCAAAGCAGTATCAAAACAAACATGGCAGCCGACACATACAAGACCAACTCAGCTGCGCTCTGGTCTGTTGTAAAACAGACAGACGCTGCTAGTGTCCCGCCTTACGGATATGTGAAGAAAGTTCCAGTCCAACAAGTGACAGTGTGTTATATATTTAAATCTATTTTCAGATTTAAAGCATTGTATTGTCCAGGAGCCTCATTTATAATTGTTGTGCTCGAACAAATCGGAGCCTGAACAATTCCATGTAAGCTTAGTGATTTAAAAAATTACAGTTGTTAACTTTGACCCTGGTGCACAAACATTTTGGAGATGTGGGGAAATGACGGCGCCGGTGAGGAGGTGCTGACAGCGTGACATGAATAGCAAAATGTGCTACAATTAACCTTGACAGGTGTACTGCACCGGTGACTACCTGCCACTGTCCCTTGAGTGGGTCGCACCCGGCGGGCTTACGCTGGGTGCTAAACGCCAGAAGCAAGAGCCCGCTGGGGGCTTGCCTCCCCGGGTAAGTGAAAAAGAACAATAAGAGTTAGGGATGTAATGATTCACTCAACTCCCGATAAGATACGATTCACGATACGATTCTCTCACGATTTATTTTACAAAATGGGACTGTAGACAAATGATGACTGAAAATATTCCTTTACTTTTTTCGGGAAAAAACTAGAAAATACTGTACAATTTACTTTTATTTTTCATTGTCAAAAAATTCCTTTATAAACTATTCAAAACAATGCAATTTAACTAAATATAAATCTTGAATGAAATAAATAGGAATAATACAAATGAAGAAGCCTATTAATTTAAATTCTGGTTCTATAGTAAATAATGCAAAACTGCACAATAGTTCTTTTTCTTTTTAAAAGTGCAACTGAAAAAGTATTTTGTACCTGAACAATTGCACTTAACAATAAGACAGGCTTATCTGAGGACTCGTGCATGAACTGTGGCTATATGCCATGGTCAGTTCACTTGGCCAGGCTGAGAGAGGTTGAGCAGGCCTCGGAAGGGGCTGACAACCCCCTGGACGACCCGCTTCTCCCCTGCCTGGTCCCAGCGGTCAAACGACTGGCCGAAGGGGCCGTGGTGGCTCCAAGGGCCAAGAGACCGAGGGGTAATAAGCTGGCAACCAAGGTTGACCGATTGTCTGCTGAGCTGGGTCACATGAAGGACCTCCTAAAGGCTCTCCAGCCTGGAGCTGCCGCACCGGCACCTCCAGAGATGGAGACCCTGCTGATGAAGACGCCTGTCTATTTCCGCATCAGCGACGCAGTTCGCAGACCTTGAGGAGGACTCGCTGTCGCATGCCTCCAGGTTGCTCTCCCGTTCCTCAGGGCAGAGCCTGTTGCAGGACACTGAGGACAACCCTATGGGGTCTATAATCCGTGGGGCTCTAGCTCGACTGCTGCATGATGCCCAACAGGAAAACCCTGCTCTTGTTAGCACTTTTTTCAGGTGACAACAGGCGCAAAGCGTTTTTTCAGTCCATCTGTTGGAGGACTATGTCAGGGAGCTTCACGCCTGTTGTAGAGACACCAGGGCTTTCTCCCACTCCAACTCGGACGCCAGGGGCCTGGCAGTTATGCAGGACGCCACCAAGTATGGTTTGGGCCAAATACTAGCTGTAAAGCCGGCCATCATGTCTCTGATAGTGTCTCCAGATGAGTCTTTAAGGCTTGATGCTAGGTATCCTCGACCCCAGTGTAGAATAACGGACTACTTGCTGTCAAAGGCGTACAACGCGGCGGCCCGCATGGGGCGTGTCAGTAACTCCCTCTCCCACCTTATGCTGGCCCTCTCTGCGTCTTTATCACAACCACCGGTAGACGCATCGGTGAGAGATTTCAGCGATGCCTCGCTTCAGGCATTCGCCCTCATGACCAGAGAGACGGGGCGTCTGATGTCGACGCTGGTGCAGGCACGGCTGCAGGTGTGGCTAGCTCAGTCACCCCTGACAGACGCGTGCCAAAGAGTTCTCCGCTCTCTTCTAGTGGAACCGGGTGAGCTGTTTGGGTCAGCCGCCCTCAATGCCCTGGAGAGCTCCGCTCAGGCAGGGGCAACCCGGCAGCAGCTGGCAGGTCTCCAGAAGCCCAGAGCTTCTGGGGCCTTTCAGGGCCTTTACGACGCTCCTTGGCAACGGTCCCGGAGTCCACATCTAGTAGCCATCCCCGTTATGGACAGCCAGCAGAGCAGGCAGAGAGATTTTGCCCCCCTAAGCGCCCGCCTCCGAGGCAGCCTCGGGCCGCAGTACAAGGCCCCCGCGTACCCGGGACCTCATGGGTCTGGGGCCGCAGTTACTGACAACAGGGGGCCGGTTGTCGGTCGTTTTTCCTGGCGGCAGCTCAGCTATTGGGCTGCATGCACGCCGGATGCCTGTGTGCTGTCGACTCTCACCCAGGGCTACACCTTGCAGTTTCGACCCGGTCTTACTTACCGGCCGGGTCAGAATGACTTCCATCCACCACCTGGCGACAGCCCTGGCTCTGAGCCAGGAGTTGTCCACACTCCTGGCCAATGGTGCCATTGAGCCCATAGACCTCCTGCTGCAACCAAGGGGGTTCTACTCAAATTATTTTCTGGTTCCAAAGAAGGATGGCAGCCTTCGACCAGTATTGGACCTGAGGAGACTCAACAGGTTCCTGAAAGTTCTGCCATTTCACATGCTCACTGCAGGAGAAGTCCTGTGTGCAATCACAAAAGGGGAGTAATTCACGCTGGTGGACCTTCAGGATGCATATTTCCATGTGCCCATTGAGCCACACCACAAGCAGTTTCTGCGATTTGCCTTCTTGGGGCACCACTATCAGTTCAGTGTACTGCCCTTCGGACTGTCCCTCTCTCCCCGGGTGTTCACTTGGTGGGTGGCTGCTGCACTCACTCCTCTGCAAGCAGACCAGCTGAAGGTTTTTCCTTACATCGACGATTGGCTGGTCTGTGCGCCCTCTCGCGCTCAGGCAGCCAGTGATACAGCCCGGCTTTTGGCCCATGTGGCCCGCCTGGGGCTAAGGGTGAACATGAGGAAGAGCTGTCTGAATCTCTCCCAGCAGGTGACATATCTAGGTATCAACATGAATGCAATCACCATGACGGCAAGTGTGGCAGCTGGACGACGTCCTCTCCTCTCGGTCCCAATTCAGGATAGGCAGGACACTACCTAACGTTCAGTTTATGCGCCTAGCAGGCAAACTTACAGCGGCATCACGGGTTGTCCCCCTGGGCCTACTGGCTCTTCGGCCTTTCCAGATATGGATCAACAGCTTCCACCTGGCGGTTACACAGGCATCGGGTGGTCGAAGTTACCTGGAGGTGCACCCGATCTCTCACCCTGTGGGGAGTGAGGTTGTTCCGGGCAGGGGGTGTGGCCCTGGGTGCCATTCCGTCCCGAAGAGAGACAGTGAAAGGACGCTTGCCCAGCAAGGGGAGGCGCCGTCTGGCAGAAGCGGACGGTGCGTGCCCTGTGGTCGGCCCGGGACAGCATCAGGCACATAAATGTGCTGGAGCTGTGGGCGATTCACCTAGCCTTGGAACATTTTATGCCCTTCGTGGACGGGAAGCACATCCTGGTCCGGTCTGACAACATGTCGGCAGTGGCGCAAATAAACCACCAGGGGGGCACCAGGTCACTGCAGTTACTAAGATTGACAGAGTGTCTCTTACGCTGGGCTGTTCCCCGGCTGGCCAGTCTGAGAGTGATGCATGTGCCGGAGAAACAGAACCACGTGGCGGATTTCCTCTCTCGAAAGGGACCCCCGCCTGGCGAATGGAGGCCCTTGATCCTGCCAACGCTGCACAGGGTCTCTAAGCAGGGCCACCGCCTGCTGCTGGTGGCTCCTCGATGGCCGGGGAGGACCTGGTTTCTCTGCTGTGCAGGCTCTGTTGCCATCAGCCGTGGCGCCTCCCCAGCAGGAGAGATCTACTCTCACAGCTGGGGGGTCAGATCTGGCACCCCAACCTGGGGTGTCTCCAACTATGGGCCTGGCCATTGCAGGGGCCGACCCTCTGCTGAGTAACTGTAGCAATGTCGTAAGAGCCACCATCCTGAACGCGTTGGCTCCATCCACCCAAACACAATATGAGAACAAGCTCAAGAGGGTCTCCGCCTGGTGTGCAGATAGGCAGCTGGACCCTATCCACTGCCCGGTGACTGCTATCCTGGGGTTTCTTCTAATTTGTTAACCTAAAAATAAATCATGTTGTGCAATGACTCAGCCACCTTCCGACTTCACCTCCTGCAACATCGACAGACCATCAACTTTCCTGCACCTGTGGCTAACCAGTTTTAAATCCCTGGTAAGATAACAAAACCAACAAAAACACTGTTCTGGAAGAAAACAGATATTTTAATTGTATGGGAACAGATTAATTTAACCACCAATGTGCCGGTTAAATATGCATCCTTCCTGGCTGGCGGGGTGGCCCTGCTTGGCGGTAGATGGTGTCCTCTTTCGTCGGGGGGGCCGGGGCCGCGTCCCGGTGGAGAGTGTTATATCGTGGCGCCGGGTGGGCCTGTGCTGGCCCTGGTGCGGGCACGGGCCTCCCCCCTGCTCGGCCGCCCTCCTTGGCGGCGGGGGGGCGTCGCTCTGGGCCGGCGTGCGGCGGGGGTCGCCCCCTGGAGCGCCGGGGGATGGGGTTGGTGCCTGGCTGCGCCCGGGGGTGGGGGGTGCCGCCGTGCTCCGCGGGGCCGTCGCGGTCTGGGGGGGTGCCGTGGGGGGGGGTCTCCGGCCTTGCTGCTCCGGGGCCCGCAGTGCCGCTTGCCCGTCTGCACCATCTACCCTCTCGCGTGGCCCGCCATGCAGACGGGCCCGGCTCACACCAGACAGGCCTCCTACATGTACACTTCACCTCACTCCCAGCTGGTCTGGCTCATTCACAGAATGCACAAAAAAAAAAAAAAAAAAAAAAAAAATGCATCCTTTATGTTTGGCAGGAAATGAGCAATTAGCATGTGTTGACCACATGATCATGCGTTATCAAATTCAAGTTACTTTTTGTAGCGTTTCAAATACATTAACTAAAAAAAAAAAATCTTCCTTATATAACACTAGTAGAGTGCCCGTCGGAAGTATGCATTCATGTGGGAGCATGATGTGTTTTTGTGCATTTTTTGTAAAATTATTGTTTTTGTTACTCATTTCCATATTTTTTTGTTTGATGTATTTTTCTGTAATGTATGTTTCTGGAGTCATTATGTATATTTTTGTATCTTTCTGTTGTCGTTTTGTGCATTTCTGTTATTTTGTGTATTTTTGTATAAATATTTAGTTTTGTGTATTTGAGTCATTCTCATATGTTTGTTGTTGTTTGGTGTATTTTTCTGTAATGTATGTTTTCTGGAGTAATTTTGTGTGTTTTTGGAGCCTTTTTGTATATTTTAATGCATTTCTGTTGTCATTTTGTGTACTTTTTGTATAAATATTTTTCATATTTTTGTTGTTGTTTGGTGTATTTTTCTGTAATTAATTGCAATAACAAAATAATATAATAATGCAATAAAAAATATTAATAATAAACAATATTAAATAATTATAAGGTCATATATCGATAATAATAATAAAAATATTAATAATCAAAAATAATATAATAGTAATTATAAGAATAGCAATAACTTTAATACAATAGTAGTAAAATTATACAATAACAATTACAAAATAATATACTGAAAATCCAGTAACTATAATACAATAAAAACAATAACATAAAATAATAAGGTAATAGCAATAATAATAATACAATGAGAATACCAGTAACTATAAGATAAAAGAATAATACATAAAAAGAATAATATAAGAATAGAAATAACAATAATACTGTAGTAGTACGATTAGATAGAGATAATATAATACTGTGTGTGTGAAAAAGAGAGAGAGAGACCCGAAAGTACCACGAAAAATGAACGTTTTGCAACACCAAAGTCGCAACTCGCTCTCAACGGCTCTGTGTGCTTTCACCATGTACATCCCGATGTAGTGCACGCCGTGTGTGTGTGTTTGTTTACATTGTAGCTGCTAGCATCTTTCTTAGCACATAGAAGAATATAAGAAGAAACACTCACCGTTGCGCAGAACAAACAATAATCATTGTCGACCCATCCGCTCATAACGTTACATTCCTCTGTTTGAAAAATCAGAATGTTTGCGATAAGGTTGGCTAACAACCGTCAGCACAGCCACCACCCATAGTCATGGAGATGAAGGAGGAAGTGAAGTCTGTGACCCGAGATTTAAAGTAAGTTTGGAATCACGGGAATAATATTAAATAACCATGAAATATTAACTTAAATGACTTTTAGCAGTTTAGCGGTCGCGATTTAATGACCGTGGCAAAATTGGGTCGCAGGGTGAGACCAGTTGAGAACCACTGTTGTAGAGTAAAGGTTGCAGACCCCTGACCAGGGGAAGAGGGTTAGGAGACCCCACTATAAAAGCTGGGCCTCTGAATTTAATTCCATGGGGTTCACTTCACTTCATACAAAACTACGGTAAGGCAGTTAAGTCAACTATTCATCAGCATGAATGGCTATGTTGTACACTCTCCCCACCCCTGCTCAAAAAAAAAAAAAAAAAAAAAAAAAAATGGAAAAAAGGGTGTGCCCAAATTCAGTGCTGATGGGACCAACTTTTAACTGTTCACTTATCGGTTCAATTCAATGAAGGAAAGCCACAGTTTTCTTAATTTTTTTTGTTTTTGGTATGATATAAAAAATTACATCTGTATTAGGGGTGGGCGATATGAGAAAAATATCAAATCATGTATTTTTTTCATTCAAATTATTTAGAATATTTTAAGTTATTTACCAATAAAACAAACCAAATCACCTACTTAAAATCATCGCCCTAAACGGAAAAAAAGAATAAAAGATCATTTAGGACAAGGTAATTAACTTTTTTATTGTATGTAAGCAATTCGTCAAACTGGTTCCTAGTACATTTAACATCAAACAAAAAGGCTGACAAGTTATTTTAGTCACACAGTCTTTTTACTTTGTTTAACTAAAGTGGTGTAGCCTTAGCATTAGCAACACTTGCTACATAACAAGGCAGCATATCAGTCTAGTGATTTCTATTTGTTATTGAGGTAACACTCATTAATAAAATCCTACTTTAAGCAGTGTATCAACTCCTCATTTCACGCAGTTTAGACAATAATATCCGTAACAAGATAAAACGTTACTGCTTTGGTTACATTAGGCCTGGTGAAATGGACCAATATTCATATTTCTGTATTTTTCCTCAAAATGGCAATAGGTAATATGGACTCCAATTCTTTTTTTTTTTTCAATAGTTTTTCAAGAAAAACAATAATGGTACAAAGTCAGTGGAGAAAAATGCCACAAAGACCATTTTACTAACCTCTAGCAGCACAATATCAACATTTGTTATCACTTTTGACTTTTTCCTTCATTAAGGATGAAATGTGATTAAATTATGTAGTGTTGCTTTTTTCAGGGCAGCTCTGAATTGCTGAAAGTCGTTTTTAAAGTAAATCACATTCAGGACACTGTCTCTTTAAGAATAGGGAAACAGCCCCATGAGTTACAGCAGTAGCAGCTCTCTGCTACAGCGCAGTGACAGTTACTTATAGAAGAGAAACACATGCAGTGTTTTCTCAAACATATTTCAGTGCTTCAACAACACTGATAAAGTTTTACAGGACAGACAGACAGACATCTGCACTGAGCCTCGGGGGGGAGGGGGAGCGGAATGTACTTCTGCCCCATTTAAGCGCTTAATAATCTGTAATGTCTGTAACGCTGACATGCTGACTAGCAAATGGTGTGATTTGGCAGAGAAAAAAAACCATTGGATGTTCTGTGTATGGACCACAGACATATGACGCAGACAGCACCGCAAGGGTTAAAATGTGAACTACTGACGGTTCTACGATCTCCGTGATTTGGGAGATCATTGCCATGTTATAATCCTTAACGATCTAATATCGTCAGATCGCACACCCTTAATCTGTATAATTTTTTAGATTGGACGAACAGCCAAACACACAACAGCTCTTCGGCATGGTGAAACCTTTTCTGTTACAACGGGAGTCAATACGTTGTTATACATATACAACACCCGCTGCCTCAGGAGAGCCCGCAACATCCTTAGGGACTCCTCACACCCTGGTCACCACTTTTTCCAACTTCTGCCCTCAGGGAGGCATTTCAGGGCAATGAAGACAAAAACAAACAGACTAAAAAACAGTTTCTACCCAAGAGCTTTTGTTGCCCTGAACACCTCAAACATCAACAAACCCTGAATCTGCTGTTTTAATGCCCCTCTTTTCTTGTAAAATACCCCTCTTTTCCTGTAAATGTCCTCTGGGGACTGTACAGTTTTTTAAGATTATAATGTCCTGCACTATTCTATTCTATTCTATTTTGCAGTTTTTACAGACTTTGATTCGATGTTTTTTGCACTAATTATCTTTGCACTACTTTTTTCCCCTCTTTCTGCTGATCACATTTTTTTTTACTTCGTTGTGCTTCTAAAGGTTAACAATGACAATAAAAGGATTCTGATTGTGATTACCCCCAAACAAATATGGCAACTGAAATTGGTAGGCCAAAACGTCAAAACTTACTGACTTCACGAATGCAGCATAAATTAATATGAAAATTGGGTAATCCTGTTTCGGTAAAAATCTGTAAAAAATGCAAAGATCTCACATCTGTAAATGTCTTAGATCACAAAACAACTCATCTTCTTGTTGATTTACAGCTGTTGACATCCAGCTTAATGGTGCTTTAGCACCCTAAAACCTTCCCAAATCCTAACACCGAAACCCATTAATCCATATCTGTCAAGTCTCCCCTTTTGGCCAGAAAACTCCCGTGTTTTACCCCTCTTTTCTGCCATCTATTTTCCCATAAATATCCTGTATTATAATGTAATAATAATTAAAAGATAAATAAAAACATTCATCTGCCTCTCTAAAGTGAGAGAACTGCCACCTGCAGTGGCCTGGGTGGCAGCTCTCGCGAGATTAGTGCCAAAAGTGGGACAAACCCAGAAACAACTAAGAAGAGAAATGGATGGATGGATGGATATAAGAGACGTTCCTGCAAGTCGTGTAAATATCTTTGGAAAATGGGACAGCAAATTTACCTTGCTAAAGAGGAGCAGGATGGGGCACAGTTACATGTTCTGTAAGATTTGTCACTGAGATTTTAGCATCCTCCATGGGGGAACGGAACGACTTAAGTCAGCATGAAAAATCATCCCCGCACAAGTGCCACAAACTGCTTCCAAAATGTTTTTTAAAAGATGTAAAGTCTGCAACAAATGTTTATAAAAAGTCATTAGTGAATGCCAGAGAACCACATATATTTTTCATAGCTTATATTGTATCAAAATACTCATTTTAGGAGTTCATGCTGCATTTACTTCTCGGAATAAACAGCATGTAAAGCTCAGTTAGATGGATTGCTGAGTGTGTCCTAACCGAGACCCTCCCCATAACAAGTTACACTACAGAACTCACTCAAACACACTGTCCCTTACAGGTGAACAAGCCAAAAGTGGCACATATTGTGCAGTTGTTTGTTAATAAATGTGCCTGTGTGGCATTTTGCAACAGTAAATTGAATGCAGAATTGTCTTTCTGGTCAGACTTAATTTTACATAAATTTACATTGTATATCACCATTTTGGGGGAAAAAAATATTGAGATAAGAGTTTAGGTCTCTATCACCCAGCCCTAGTAGGAATGTTCACAGCATTTCAATGTCATCAAAGGTCGGCCTACCAGATTATAATCACCTAGTTGTATTTAGTAAGTGGTTGACAAGTGGGTATTTTAGATTTCTTGTACACCTGTCTTAAAATATAAGGGATACTGGAGCTTGGTTGAAGTGGTGGGATTTTAAAATCCAAAACTTGGCAGGTATGCATTAATATATAAATTGTTAGCATCATTTGGTCCATTCAGATAGCTGACCTGGTAAAATAAAGATCGGCTTGTTGGGTTATGCTTTCACCTTTATGCTTGGCCTTAGACTTAGATACACATGAGTCAACCAATGATTTTCGTATCACTGTATTATCTGTATCGGTTGCGATTTCAAAACTGTCTTTCAGCTAAGGACGATTTCTCACAAAACAAACGTCAGACCTTCCAGGTTGTACACACTCACACATAGACACACAGGTTAACGGAACACAGATGACACACGAGGACTAGTCGGCATCCTTGTGTTATTGCCAAGTCCAACGCATTGTTCGGGGCATGGCAGCCCGAGGAGAGAAATAGAATGGTAAACAATATCTCAGGCAGCACTTGGCGGCTCATCTCCTGAGAGGCACTGTCATTGCATTTGACTACCGTACACAAATAAAGCCAGTCACTGAGTGTCTATTTTAGTAGCCAATCATAGATCCAAGACCCGATGCTTTGGTCGCCGCGGGGCGATCCTAACAGAAATTCATTTCAACTTTGTATATACTGTAGTGCAAATAATGACGTTACCTTGCGTGAAAGCTTGAAAAATCAGGAAGACCCAAAACATCGTTTCTGCGTCACTGGGCAGCGAGACAAGACAACTTTGAGCCAGTTGAGGCCCTTGCTACCATGATGTATTTTGATAACTGTATATAATGTATATGACTGTTACTAGTTTGCAAACCAACGAAGAAGCGGAAAAGGAAGAAGTATTTCTTCTTCTTCTTCTTCTAATGGTTTCCGGCAGGCTGTACACTAAAAGAAGCGTAATGCTGCCCTCTTCTGTTCACTTAGAGTCACTCCATTTTAGATTCTCAAATAGAGGTTGGAAGATTGGAGATATCTCACGACTGCCTTATCTATTAAAATCGACTCTGCTCTTGATGCAAATATTGACTTTATTGAAAACACTGTCAACCCAAGAGTTGAAAGTTCTTTAAATAACGTTCCCCTTTCAGCAGAATAACATCCACAGGCCAATAGAACGTGGGAAATAGTCTCAAGTTGACCACACTGACATAATCCATCCGGATGTTTGCCTATTCGATTTAAATATGCAGCTAGTCCACAATGCCCCAGTAAGTATTTCTTCTTCTTCTTCTTTAGGGTTTAATGGCGGTTGAAAACAAATAATTGGTGCATTTCCGCCACCTACTGGTATGAAGTGTGGAGCAGAATGTCAAACATGTTCTACTTATTGTAAAATTTTTTTTTAAAAAAAACATGTAAAAAAAACAAAACAAAACTTATATCCTCTCAATCAGCTTAATTTGTCCAAGAAAATCAAATAAAATTCTGTATCCTTCATTTTCTGAATTATTTTGTAAGATATATTACATTCAAATGTACTTTAATTCATTTCAATCTTTCCACCATCTGTCTTCTTTTTAAATCACATTTATGACAGTGTATAATAACATGTTCCACTGTCTTCTCTTGTCCACAGTATTCACCTCTGCCCGTGTTATGTTTTCCTATTTTAAACAATGTACTGTTTTATCCAGCGTGTCCAAATCTTAGTCTAGATATTATTCTTTCATTTCTCCTAATGGTTCCTGCACTTCTCATTTCACCAACCTTCCTTTGGATTCTATAAAACCTTTCCTTCCTTCCACCCATTTCTTTTGCCACCTTTCCTTCAATCTCTGTTTAATAATGCTCTTCACCTCTGTTCTATTGATGATAACTGCTAAGTCTACTTGAGTATTTGTTGTAGCCTTCTTTGCCACCTTGTCTGCCAATTCATTACCTTGTACGCCTATATATGTGCAGCTAGGTACTCATAAAAACATTAATGTAAGGCCCATCATCTGAATATGATAGTGTTTGTTTGATTTCTATGAAAATGACAGTACTGTAAACTAATGATTGATGAACTTGAATTTGAACAAATAACTGATCTTAGTGGTCTTGTGTCCTTTATACACTGTACTGCTAATAATGTTGCAATCATTTCCCCCATGTAAACTGATAACCCACTTTAATTTGAAATTCCGGCGCAACAAATGAAACCCCGACTTTGCCGACTATGTTTTTTTGATACATCTGTATAGATCTGGACATAACTATGGTACCCGTCAATATAACCCTGTATTAAGTGTGAGTTAAAATGACATTTCCTAACCTTATTCTTCTTTTCTAATAGTGTTAGACCTACTGTGGCTTCAGGCAGTATCCAGGGTTGTATTACCGGTAAGGGTACTTGTCACTGTCCATCCAAAGCTATTTGTGTTCTTCCTCTCCTTCTCCCAGCAAGATTTTAACGTTTCCTGTGTTGGATGATCTTGACTATGCCCTGCAAACTAACCCAGTAAGTCACTGATAGTTGAGTCCTTCTCATTTCTAAAGGCATTTCTCCCATCTCAACTTGTAATGCTTCCGTTGGTGTTGTTTTGAAAGCACCTGTAAACAACCTGAATGCCTGATATTGTATAGCATCTAATTTTTTTTAGAGTTGTGCTTGCTGCTGATCCATATACAATGCACCCGTAATCTAATACTGATCTGATTAATACTATATATATGGCTTTCAGAACAACTCTGGCTGCCCCCTAATCACTTCCAACTAAACACCTCATAACATTTAAAATTTTCTTACATTTATTCACAATTTTCTGGACATGTATAGTCCATGTATTTCTTTCGTCAAACCATAATCCTAAAAACTTAAAAGTGTAAAGTTGTAAAAAGCATTGCTTTTGTTTTCTCTACTGAAAACCTAAAATCCCATTTATAAGACCACTCCTCTACTTTCCAAATTGCCTCAGTTTCTTTACAATGAACTCCACATTCCTTCCCCTTGTCCACATTGCCCCATCGTCTGCAAAAAGTGAAAACCCTATTCCATTCTCTATTCCTCTAAATACATCATTTATCATTATAGGAAATAATAAAGGGCTTATTGTGCTGCCTTGAGGTGTTCCATTCTGAATCACACGTCTTCCTGAGTATTTCTTTCCTATTCTAACCTGTATTGTTCTTTCTAATAAGAAGTTCTTGATCCATCTTTAAATCCTATCCTTGATTCCAAATTTATAAAGTTTGATTAACAATCCTTCTCTACACATCATATCATACGCCTTCTCTATGTCAAAAAAATACTGCCACGATACATTTCTTGTTTATTTCCGTCTTCCTAATGTCATGTTCCAAACATAAAGCTGGATCCATGGTATTTCATCCTCTCCTAAAACCACTCAGTTAATTTGACGTGTCCTTTATTTTTAAAATATGTTAACCTATCATTGATAATTTTCTTCATTATTTTGCAGATGTTAGACGTTGAAGCAATAGGTCTATAATTCCCTGGATGTGTATAATCTTTTCCTGGCTTAGGTATTGGAACTATGATCGCCTCCTTCCAACTTTGAGGCAATTTTCCACCCTCCCAAACTTTATTATATAGATTAATTTAAAAAAAAGGCTTTGACACTTCACTGAGATTGTTTATCATTATGTAACAAATCTGATCCTTATCTGGTGCTGACATATTGGTTTTCCTAAGAGAGCAGTTGAGTTCTGTTTTTGTAAATGGCCTATATCATTGACTTCTTCCTCATGATGTAATATCTCCTCAATCTCTGCTGTTGTCACTTCCCTCATTCTTTTCCCCTCTTCACTAATATTGCCAGAACTATGTATTTTAACAAATGTTTTTACCAGCATATCTGCTTTCTCCTCATCCTTTATTGCTGTTTTTTTTTTTTTTATTTTTTTTACCATCACTTAAGACAGGATATTTACACTCTCTTTTAACCCCCCTCATTCTTTGAATCATTCTCCACACTTTATCAATTATTGTTTCCCTTCATTTTGAAGTTACATTTCCTCCAAAAATCCTTCTTTGCATTTTTAACAGTTCTCCTTACCGTTGCTTGCATTTTCTTCTATGTAATGAAATTCTGGAAACTGATTCTTTTTTATTATCAGTTTAAAAGCTTTACTTTGCAACTTAATTACGTCACCACACTTCTATGTCCACCATGGTACAATCCTTTTCCTGTACTTACCCTTCTTTTGAATACACTGCTTTGCTGCCTTGAGAATAGCTCTACAGAAAGAAACATTTAATTTATCAACATTCTCAGTAATATCCACTTTTTCCATTTCTTGATAACTAATACATCTAAATTTTCCCCAATCTGCACTACTAAACAACCATTTTTGTATACATCCATTGTCACATACTTCTAATCTTAAAACAACTTTGGTTATTATAGCATAGTAATAATTTCCTATAGTTGTTCTTTTAATTACATTCCATGTACAAATCCCAGCTAATGAATTTGACACCAATGTAAGGTCTATTGCAGATTCTGTACCATTTCTAATATTCATTCTTGTACCACTCCCATCATTTAAACACACAACATTTTTAATGTTGATAAAGTATTTCAACACTGCTACTGATAAGCTGCAGCTTATTTTTTTAATTGTTACTCTTATTGTAAATTATGCTTTGTGTTGCTAAATAATAGTGTACATTTTTCCTAAAGACATAAAGCTGCATATTGAACAGTGCATCTGGAAAGAATTCACAGCGCTTCACTTTTTCCACATTTTTTTTTTTTTTTTTTTTAAATAAATAAATGAATCTCTTTCCTCAAATTCTACACAAAATACCCCATATTGACAATGTGAAAAACATTTTAATTAGATTTTATAAAATTTGTGAAAAACAGAAAACCCAAAAAATTACATTTACATAAATATGCACACCCCCTTCTTAATACTTTGTTGACCCACATTTAACAGCAATAACAGCCTCAAGTCTTTTTGAATATGATGCCACAAACTTAGCACACAAATCTTTTGGTAGTTCTTCTTTGCAGCACTTCTTAAGCTCCATCAGATTGGATGAGAGAAGTCTGTGCACAGCCATTTTCAAATATCTCCAGAGACAGATTTATGCTTGTGCTAGTGGGTGCACACTTGAGAGATTGATCCAAAAATATTGATAGTATTAATACCAATGTTTGGACTAGTATTGAATGATGCCGGTGTAAAAAGATTTATCCTTAAGTTTTGTTTTCTCTCCTGTGTGCACATGAGTGCTGCGGTTTCAACAAAGAGGTGACCTGTTTGTCTGTGTTTGTCAGTGCTACTGTTCAAGTGTAAATTGTGTAAGAGGCTGTAAGATAACAATGGTAACACTACAAATGTATAGACGCATATGAAAAAAGCATGTGGAACAAAGCCCTGAGCTATAGAAACAGAGGAGATGTGTAGCCCATTGCCTGTCCTGCAACCCACCCAGAATAATATTCAGTGGTGATCGAAAGTCTGGGCACCCCGGGTCAACATTTGTATAAATGTGAAGAATGAAGACAAGCGAATCTCCAAAAGGCTTTAAATTACAGATGAGACATTCCCATAACATGTAAAAAAAAAAAAAAAAAAAAAAAAAAGGGTTTTATTTCCATTGTTTACATTTTCAAAATAACAGAAAAGGAAAAAAAGGCCTGTGCAAAAGTCTTGACACCCCATATAGTTAATACCTTGTAGTGCCCCTTTTTGTAGCACACTCATCTGACCTTGCCCCAACAATCCAGCAAAATGGGTTCCTATAAGCAGTGGCCTATGTCACGGCAAATTTGCGGTTGACCTCTTTTGGAGACATGATTTATTGCTCTGGTTGAATAATGGAGTCCAGGTGAGGCATTGATGATTTTATAAAAAAGGTTTATTATAAAACTAAATAAAAAAAGAGTACAAAGATGGACAAAATTAGTGACCGCCCCGGGCGGACGTCCGATGATCAAGAGGCCCACAGTTCTAACTCATCACGTATATTCCCCCTCAGTTCCCCTCCCTCCTCCCCCCAGGAGATAAAGAGGACAGAGGAGGTGAAAGAAGAGAGTGAAAAGAGACAGTTTCTTCTTTAGGTCAAAACAACCAGTTCTCTGGTATCTCCTGATTGTTGTGAGTGTTGGAGGTGTGTGCGTGTATGGTGTTTGTGTGTATGAATTGATGTGTATGTGTGACTATGTGAGTGTGTGTAGGCATGTGAGTGTGTGATGCCACTGTGTCTGAGGGATAAGATGTGTTTTGGGAAGCTGACCTCGAGAAGAGAGCAGAAAACATGAGACAGCAGAAATGAAAAGTCTAAACTTAAAGCCTTAAAAAGAATAAGGTCTATGAGTAAATATGTTAATAAACATAACTAACACATTTGCCCTGACACCTACAACCCTGATTATTGCAGAGGTGTGCCTCAGGGTGGCCACAATAAAAGGCCACTCTAAAAATGTTCAGTTTAATCCCACAGCCCAATGCCACAGATGTTGCAAGTTCTGAAGGAGTGTGCAATTATCATGCTGACTGCAGTAATGTCCGCCAGAGCTGTTGCCCGTGAATTGAATGTTCATTTCTCTACCATAAACCATCTCCAAAGGCATTTCAGAGAATGTGGCAGTACATCCAACCGGCCTCACAACCGCAGACCACATGTAACCACACCAGCCCAGGACCTCCACATCCAGCATGTTCACCTCTATGATCGTCTGAGACCAGCCACCCGGACAGCTGCTGCAACAATCTGTTTTCATAACCAAAGAATTTCTGCACAAACTGTCGGATGCCGTCTCAGGGAAGCTCATCTGCATGCTCATCTGGGTCTCGATCTGACTGCAGTTCGTCTTGAATGGGCAAATGCTCACATTCGATGGCGTTTGGCACGTTGGAGGGGTGTTCACTTCACGAATTAATTCTGGTTTTCACTGTTCAGGGCAGATGGCAGTCAGCCTGTGTGGCGTTGTGTGGGTGAGAGGTTTGCTGATGTCAACATTGTGAAAGGAATTGGTCCATGGTGGTGGTGAGGTTGTGAACAACAAACACAGGTGCATTTAATTGATGGCATTTTTAATGCACAGAGATACCGTGACGAGATCTGTGTGTTGCATTTATATTTTTGTTTAGTGTAGATTGCCATTTGGAGACATTTTGGAGATGTTACTGCAGATTTAGGTCCAGAAGTTGGCATCAGGAGCAATTGCCAGATCTTCTTCCCATTTATGATGGGGAATGGATTAGGGATCGACCGATATGGTTTTTTTAGGGCCAATGCCGATTTTTTTTCCATCAGCCTCAGCCGATACAGACTGCCAATTTTCTTGAGCCGATATTTGGAGCCAATACTACTTTTGCTCCCTCAATTTACATCATAAAAATTACACAAAGATGATAACAAATGGTACAAGTCTCAATTAAAAAAAAGGAACATTTATTGAAATTAACAAAGGTGAGGTAGAACGACACCAACAAAAAAATATTTAACAAATAATAAAAACAGGTGATGTAGAACAAGAACAAGTAAAAAAAAGAGAGAAATCTCATTAAATATTATGAAAGAGAACTGTTCGTCCTTGTCCTAAAAATAGCTTTGACAGAAGTTGGCCTGACTGAAGATATATTTTATCAGCATGATTGAGTACAAATATATATAATTATTATATATGTATTAAACACAAAAAAAAAACCATGAATAGGCAATTCCAACACAACCCCAGAACATAAATTAACAGAGGAAAATAATATGTCAGATGCACATTAAGCAACAAACTGCTCTAGTTTCTGTTCTAATTTGCATCAACATTAACTAGAATAAATATTCAAACAAGTCGTAAACTTGCTGCTTCTCACTCAGCGCTGCGTTAAGAGGTTTTTAACTTTGAGAAGCAGCACTGAGTGCACACGCCAAACCTCTGGCCAGTTGCTCGTTACCTACAAGTGTGACATAACACAGACCCACTGAACAAAAGCTAAGTTAAGCAGTTAAAAGATGCTTTGAAAGTTTAAAACCTGCCGTTGGGATTGGAGAGCTTCTTTCACACTCTGCTAGTGGGGGGAGGGGCTTTGCAACCTCAGCAACACGGAGCAGCCTGAGGCAGTCACTCTGTTCATAAAGTGGATCGGCGAACTCTGCAGCGTGTATTGGTTGATGCCTATACACTTAAAACACGCCGGCCGATGAATCGGTCGATCGCTAGAATGGATATTGTTTCATCAGATTCCAAGTATTGAGTGCTCCTGATGCCAAACCACTGGACCAGATATGAGGTCGAGACCATTTAATTATTTTGAAAGATGTCCTGTAAGTTTGTGATGCCCCTCTCTGCTCATATGTGGAGGTGAAGTGTGTGTGTGTGTATGTTTTTTTTTAAATATAGTAGTAGGACTGGGTTATTCCATATGAGTGTGAGTGTAGAAGGTTAGCTAAGGTGGAGTTAGTAAGTTGGTTAAATTTCCACCAGGCTGTCAAAGCTCAGGACATTGTAGAGATTTTGAAACGGGTGGAGTTGAATAGAAGTCTGATATTGGAATATGTTTTACAAAATGTTTTTTCTACTTCACGCCAACTGACATCTGAATTTGTGATAAATGCATTTAAATATGTATTGCAGTTGAGCAATTACTGAAATTTAGAGCGGCAAGTCCGCTTTGTGATTTTGGTTTCTGTTGAGTGGAAAGTTTCATTCAAGGTGTTTGTTTTTCCAGTAGAACTTTATTATGATTGAATCAAGAGATTCAAAGCAGGCTTGTGTCAGCGGGGGTTGGAATCATGGAGAGAAAATAGTTAATTTTTGGAAGAATAGACATTTTAATTGTTGATATTCAGCCAGTTAGTCAAAGTGGTAGATTCATCCAGCAATGACGGCTATCTGTAATGGTCTTGAGAAGCGGAGTTAAGTTGAATCAGAATATCTCTGACAGCCTGGGGGAGATGTTTATGCCTAAATATGTGATATGAGTTGTGCACAATGGGATATGTGAAGTATAAACTGCCACATCCCAGTTATTCTTTGTTATTGGAAGTGTAATGGATTTATGTACAGGAGGTATATGGAGTAGTCAGAAATGTTAAAAATTTATCTATGAGTGCTAATGTTTCTGTTCGGGATGTGAATGGCTGTTGAAAATAGAGTAATATGACATCTGTATATAAATTGCTTTTATGATGAGCAGTAGGTGTCCCTATTCCTGTAATTTCTGGGTTCTGGCACATTGCAGCAGCAAGTGGTTCCATTTATTAGTACTATGGTGGTGGCTGAGGTATGCAATATGTGAACCCAATTAATAGAATATTCCCCAAAGACAAATTTTTGTGTGTGAATGTTAAGAATGAACAGTTAACAATCAAATGACTATAGCAATGACTATTCCTCCATGATGACTGATATACTTTTTTGGGTGGGTGGATTGACTTCTCCCGTTTTCTGGAGAAGCCTCTCGGTGGCCAAGGCAAACTGTGGGATTACTTTCTTTTTTTTTCTTCTTTTTATCGCATGTGTGTGTGTATAAGTGTTTTTTTTTTTTTTTTTTCCTTTGGGCAGGAGGTGGGTGGGGATGTGTTGGTCCAAGTACTTCTTGTATTCATAACCCAATCAAACTATTACCATAATTGTATTATTTGTATGCCAAACTTTACTCTGAACACATATGAACAGCATTAATATTCTGTCTGAACCTACTTTATAGGAACTTTGCTTTCATACAGGAGTCACTTTCGGGATTGCATTGATCCAAGAATAAACACTATCATGTGATTGCCTCCTCCTGTTATACCAAAAAGTGCAATGGGATTTTCATAGCTGCAAACACAATCCAAATGACACTATTCTGGGCACAGGGGGATCCACAGATGGTCAAATCACTTTCTGTTAAATCATTTATATTGGTATTACAATTGCCCTAATCTGTGTATATGCTCCAAATTACTTTGATCAGCATTTCTGGCTCTATATTAAGAGATTCCCCAGAGTATCAGCTTTAATGCTATTTGGCTCCATAACATTGACAGAACAGGAGTGAAAAAAGAGATTAACGATTGGCATCTGTTACATTAGAGAAATGGTCCGCTAATCATGGAATAACCAACATTTGGTGTATGATGAATCCCTCTTTCAAAGAATTTTCCTTTTTCTCCACCTGGCACAAAACTTTTTCAAGAATTAACTATATTTTTTAAAAACTCCATAGAACTGAAATGACTCCAAACTCACTTTCTGACAACAGGGCTGTTTTTTTGCACTTTTTCATGAAGAGCAAGTCAATTAAAGGCTGTTTGTTGGCGTTTTAACACATCTCTGCTCTAGAATTACATTTTCAGACAAGAGCTTGAGGCTGAACTGAAGCAATTTATCACAATAAACAGCCCATCAGTCGATGATCCCTGTGTGCTGGGGGAGGCGGTTAAAAGTTGCATCAGAAACAATGCCATATTGTTTGCATTGAATCTCAACAAATGTAGAAACATTGCATTGAATCCCTGGAATTGGAAATTTCAGCACTTGAACAAGAAATGTTGAAAAATACTTCTGATGAAAACATACAGTATGTAAGGGATGGAAATTATTTGATGAACTTAATAGCCTATTGAGAAAAGTTTGTCATTCACCACACTAGGAAAACTCTTAATTTGAACAGTGCCCGACCCAGCCGTTTGCTCGCTCATAAACTATGAGCAAACATACCAGCTATCAGGACAAGAGAGGGTGATATAACATCCGATCCCATGAAGATTAATAGCACATTCCAACAGTTTTACCAAAACTTGTACAAATCAGAGATGTCTCAATGAAAAAATCTGTTCCGGATTCCTTAAGTCATTGAAATTACCTAAGCTTCCCCAAGAGGCCAGCTGTCATTTAGAAGCACCTATCACTTTAGAAGAACGAAGGAACGCTATTAAATTAATGAAAAGAGGGAGATCTCCAGGCCTGGATGGTTTACTTCCAGAATTATATGATGCTTTTTGGCCTCAGCTCGGTCCTGTTTTAATAGATATGCTTAATTCTTCTATTAACAGAGGTTCCTTCTCAACTAGTTCCAATGTTGCAATCATTTCTGTTCTACTAAAGGATAAACCAACTGATGATTGCTCCTCTTATAGGCCTTTAAGTCTCTTGAATTGTTAAGATAACCTCTTTACTAAGGTTTTAGCTAATCGTCTAGAGCATTACAGGCGTTACCTGTGTAGCATGGTGAATATTTTACCTCTTGTGCTCCCTTAGTGATTTAATTGGCTGGCACTTCGTCTTCACTGTGTGTAGAAGCTAAGGCTATATAAATCTTGGCAGCTGTGTGAATAGCATCAGCCTGATTGGTACCAGCCTTTCTCTCTGAGGTTGTCCTAAACTCACTACGGCTCAGTGTGCTTATCCCTGCTCCTGGTGTGCTGTGCTGATATCCCGACCAGGTCCTGTTTCACAGAGCTCAAAGTGTTATCCCTGCTCATGGTGTGTTTTACTGGTACTGCTGTTATCAGATCTTTTCCACTGCGGTTTTGTGCTGTTTACATTAAGGTTTTATCTTGCTTTTTGCCCTGAGGAATATAGGGCTGAATTTGTCTTATTTGTATATTTTGGCTCTTATGCGCAGTACTGAACATTATTTGTTTGCAGGGGCCGGTGGCATCGGGTGTGTCTGCTCCTAGCAGTGGAGGATCAGTGTCATGGGCGTTTTCACTGGAACTCCTTACCCCTTCCTAAAATTGTAACCTGCTCATTAATTCACATTTTCATGCTTTTGTTTGATTCTTTGTTATTTGGCCTGAGTCTGTGTGTGTGCATGAGTGTTGGGCACAGAGTGGAGTGAGTGCTCTGTGGCCAAAGTAGATTTTCCCCTTGCTACTTGCCGTCGTGGCCGGTGTCAGCCAAAGTAGCTGATCCTCTTTTACAGAGCGTTTGAATGCTCTCATTTAATTCCAGTTCTTTGTTTTGCTTCACCTCAGATGTGAGAATACCGATTTTCATCTTGAAAAAGTTTCTTTTCTTGTTTGACCTCAGTGGGCGAGGCCTCGGAAACAGGAGAACGTAACGAGTTAATGACGATCGAATTCAGCCACCGTATTTATCAACATCAGATTATTCGTAAACTGGGATTGGTGAAATACAAATGTTTCATGAATCACACCTTGGTACTGTCATACTACCAAATGTGCCCTCAAATTTGCACCTGTTTTAATGCAAGGTTGATAAATGAGGGCCAGAGTGCATATGAAGGCGTGCAGTGACAGACTTAAGTGCTACTACTACCTTTAACCCTAACCCTATGTCTTTCTATCTGCAGGAGACATAGCCAATAACCAGGCCTCAATTGCAGCCAGACAATGTAAACATGCTAATATTCATTAAAAAGACCATGTCCATATCACCTGACCGTGGCTCAGGTGGTAGTGGGTCGTCTTCTGATCGAGAGGTTGGGGGTTCGATCCCAGTACCTGACTATGTGTCGAAGTGTCCTTGGGCAAGACACTGAACCCTAAGTTGCTCCCAGTGGTCGACTAGCGCCTTGCATGGCAGCCCTGTCCCACTGGTGTGTGAATGTGAGAGTGATTGGGTGAATGAGCTGATGTGTAAAGCGCTTTGAGACTAAATTCAAGTCCATTTACCATTTATCTTAAATCTAGGCTGCGCAGACTGATATGAAAAAACAAAAACTAAACTTGTAATGCAGTTTCTGCATAGGAATTAATTTTTTTTTTTTTAAATTACATAACATTTGGTTTAAATTTTAAACTGGCAACAGGAGTCAGGAATAAAAAAATGTAATTTATGTTTTTTGTGTGACAGGTGTTAGGTAGGTGCACTAATTAAGAACACTACAAATAGTGACCTGCAGGAGGAACACAGGTATTCCAGGTACTGGGTTGTGGAATGTGGCAGGTGCTCTAATCAAGACTGCTGCAAATGGTGACCTGCAGGAAGAACACAGGTTGTTCAGCCATTGGTATGAGGACAGTGGAATAGGGCAGGTCCACACCTTATTCCACATGAGCATGCAGAAGGTGCAGGAAAAGCTGGTAGGAAATTCTGTTTGGTGTGTATATGGTATGTTGTGTTGAAGTCTAGCACATGACATTTACCATCTTTATTATTTCAGATGTGCTTCCCTGCTTGAGTGGAATACAGCTGGTTGTTTGTAGACTACCGACGGACCAGGTATTTTAAAGTTTGTTTGTAGTTCATCTTTTATTGATATGTTTTAATGTTTTTTTGTATTAAAGTGTTTTTTATGGTTATTAATGTTTTCTTTGCAGAGCATCGGGGTCCATACGCTGCTCTTGTTGAGAATAATTTGTTTGTTTTGTTTATTAGTTAGGCTTTGTTTCCTTTGTTCTAGTCCGTCCTGACATGTGAGCCGGTCAGGGGCAAATAGCTGGGTTTTGCCTGTGGGGTGGGCTAGTTCCTATTTTTTTTGTTCTCTTTATTCATTTTTTGTTTTGCGTATTATTTGAACTTGTGCTCCCCCTTGTCACCAATACCCGGTAAGCTCTCAGTCAGGCATTCAGGTGGGGCCTTAAGGGTGTAAGTGGGCCGTGCATATTCACATGTGTAAACTCTTTGAGAGGAATATTTGAATTGCAGTGTGTAATTGTTGTGAAACCATATCCGCCCCAATCCTGTTACCATAATTGAGAGTTGAACTGGGAGTCTGGTATGGTGAGGCTTATCAATCTTTATGAACTGGTTTTAATAATAAAGATTCTATCTCCCCTCCTATTGGACTGCTGCTTTTGTATTGCTAAATCCTTAAGCGGGTGCAACATTTGTATTTGTATTGAGTTGTAAAGGTCAAACCCAGAGTCAGAATATAACTGCAATTTTGTCTTACCACAATATATTGTATATTATCGTGAACCCATTGTCTATCTTCCCACCCTTAATATTGTTGTACAGGGATGTAACGATTAATTGTGAGGCAGTTAAAAATTGATTCATAGGTATCACGATTCATATCGATTTTCTGAAAATTGAATCGCAGTACTTTTTTTCTGTATATATTTATCCTACTCTTGTCCAAATGCTGAGGCGGTGGGCGGAATCTGCTACTACTTTCTTTCTGGCCGCCATATACATGTTGATAAATGATTCCATACCCCATTAGCACTGAAAGAATATCTGTAATATGTGTATCTGTAAAAGTCACATTTTTCTATTAGCTCCGTCTGCTAGCATAGCATCTCTTCACTGCACATTTATTTTTAGTTAAATTGCATTGTTTTGAATAGTTTATCAAGTGATTCTTTTGACAATGAAAAATACAAGGAAAATAGTACAGTATTTTCTAGGTTTTTTTTCCAAAAAAAAATAAAGGAATATTTTTCAATCATTTGTCTACAGTCTCATTTTGTAAAATACATTTTGAGAGAATCGTATCGGGAGTTGAGTGAATTGTTACATCCCTATTGTTGTATATAAGAGGCAGGTAGATTTCTTATAAATACATGAGTGCACAGAAACATCTAAACACTTGAAGTAATATTACCATTACAGGAGAGAGAAGCAGCAGGTAGTAGAGTGTTAAAGTAAGATATCAGTCGCAAATACAGTATATATTTCAGCAGCACAAAAGGAATAAATGACAAAACTCTTAACACATGCTACACTTGAGTACATTTTTCGTACAAAGCTTCTTCAACAGCTATTGAGATATTTTAAATCAGTCATTGGAACTGTTCAGCAAGGTATTTTACTGCTGGATAAAACAAACTATTAGGTGACAAAACACTGTCTATCCCCTTGAACCTCATTTATAAAGGGTCTGTGCGACAGCTGGAAAGAAATTTTATTCTGGTATGTGACTTTGATGTTCAGCACCTATTTTAATTGTGGCACCAAATGTTTAATAAATGAGGTTTGATGATCAATGATACATGAATTCTTTTTAACATTGTCAAAGATATCTGAGATATACACAGACAACAGATCATTTGCTGGACAACACAAACAGGTTTGTTTTTAATCTACAAATAGCCACAGAAGAAAATACTCTGACAGCCAAAAAACGAACATCAAAAAACACTAATACAGAATACAGTAAAAAGTCAAACTCCCAACAAGTTAAAAATATTTTCTAACCACGCAGAAAGATTAAGGGATTCAACATCTAATGTTACCCCTCTTCTCCTCTCAAACATCTATCTGAGGCATCATTGTCAAGCCATCCAGGCTTGCTAGGTCTTTAAGGTCTCCAGCGGCTTATTCCACAGTGAATTTCATCTGTCGGTCACTATTTATCTTCACCACACTTGTGTTCCTTACCAAGGCCTCGGATTGACAGATCATAAACCACCTCCTCGATCTTCTTCACATCATACTTAAGACCATCATAGCGCTTTCTCAGAGGGTCGTTCTTCAGGTTGAGCAGACGGAAGCCCGAGTCCAATTCGTTAATGAAGTTAGAGATGCGAATCGGTCGGCTGTAGTCACCTGCTGTGACGCTGTTCACCGCCAATCGGGACTGCAGGAACAAACAAAAGAAGCTTGAATCATGCAACTCTGTCACGAGCTACGGTGTAGCTACTGCGCATAACTCATTACAAATTTACCGCCATGCTGCTAGAGGGTTGTGGCCGTGTGTGTATGGTTTCAGAGGAGCATTAAAAAGTCCTGGTTTATCTTCCGATCACAATAAACAATGTTTTATGTCTTAAGCATCTTAAAATGCATGTTCTTCTAGCAATAATAATTATCTTTGGCCAAGCACGTATGCATTGCGTTGAAAACAAAATGTGCCCTTGTGACATTTTTACCAATTCTTCCTTAACTCACTCAGTGCCCCCGACGAGATATCTCGTCATTTCAAATCCAACCGCTCAGCACCATTGACGAGGGATTCACGGGGGATTACAAGAAAACACCCTGGCGGAGGTCCCTCATCAATATCTAAGCTGTGGGGTGTTGTAGTGACCAAATGTGCCCTGACGATGGCAGCGGTGCACCTTTAGATGAGAGATTAGCCACTGATGCTACTATTAGCTGGGTGGGAGAAGGAGGAACGAGTGAGAATATGGCGCTACAGAGTGATATTGTGACGTATCCAGCAGCTCACAGCACCACATACTAACAGAAAATGTGTGGACCTGAGTAGATTATTGATAATGTTGTGATCGTGAGATGAAACTATCAACTAACCGGGCTAAGCGGTCACTGCTGCGTGTCGGGAGGAAGAGGAAGTTACGTCTGTGTGCAGACTGACAGGAGGGAAAGTTGGAGGAACGCCAAAATACAGTAAGAAATCCATTCAACTCTGACAGACAGCAAAATAATAATTTTGCCATCAAAAGCCCAGTCTCAGTGTTTTTTTTTTAATGTTTTATATAAGGAAACAATGTTCAGATGTTAGAGTTGTCACTAAAGCAAAAAAATAGCTTTAAAGTCACTGACAGGGTTTTTATTTACAAAAAGGCTGTTTTCTCTGCTTTTTGTTCTGAAACTGAAGATTTGTGTAAAACTTGCTCTATTCAATGGCTCAGCAGGCACAACAATGGGGCTCAGGATCTAGTTACGGTATCTCTGTGCATTCAAAATGCCATCAATAAAATGCACCGGTGTTGTGCATAACATACACCTGCCCTTATCATTACCCCGCCGCCACCATGGGCCACTCGATCCACAACGTTGACATCAGCAAACCGCTCACCCACACGATGCCACACCTGTTGTCTGCCATCTGCCATGAACAGTGAAAACCAGGATTCATTTGTGAACGTGCCAGACGCCATTGAATGTGAGCATTTGCCCATTCAAGTCGATTAGGATGACTGCAGTCAGCAATAACTAAGGCTCATCGCGCAGGCAGCATAGGAAAAAAGTTAATCTGGGAATCTCTGGGGGGCCGACGGGGCGTCCCCTTGGTGCCCTAAGCGGCTGGGGATGCGGTCATCGTCCTTGGGCGAGCTGCTGCCTGTGCTCCTTGTGGCCTGGGGTCCGGCTCCTGCTGGCTCTGGGCCCGCGCCGTACGATCTGGCCGTCTGCTGGGCGTGAGCCTTGGCTCCTCTGCTGGCGTCTCGAGCGGGGGAATCTCCAGGCCCTCCCTTGGGGAGTTGGGTGCAAGGTAGGGGTGGGGTTGGTGACGGGGTGCACTGGGTCCTCGGCTCCTTGGGGCTTTCTCGGGTGCGTATGTCCATAGCCACCACCATTATACCCAAGCTTCACACTTGTCACCAGACTGGCTTGATTACACAACACAATAACAATATCCACAACTACAACTTCACATCTCGTTTTTACAATAATCAACTCTTCCCCACACTTCCCATTATTGTGGCCAGCCTGAGGCACACCTGTGCAATAATCATGCTGTCTAGTCAGCATCTTGATAAGCCACACCTGTGAGGTGGGATGGATTATCTCTGCAAAGGAGAAAAATTTAGACAGATTTGTGAACAATAATTTAAGAAAAATAAGTCTTTTGTCTATATACAAAATGTTTTAGATCTTTGAGTTCAGCTCATGAAAAATGGGAGCAAAAAAAAAGTGTTGCGTTTGTATTCTTGTTCAGTGTATGTAGTTAACAATTATTAAAATATGTTTAGTATCAAGCTTTCCCACATTTTATCGTTTAAAAAAATTGAAATCAACAATTAGATAAGAGATGCTAACAGAAAGCTAACACAAGAGGAAGGTGAACTTTTAGGTTATTTATTTCAGGCTCAGTAATTGTGATTTATTGTAATTGAACATGTAATTGACTTTCTGAAGATAAATAATAATTGATATTTATTTGGAATTGAAAAAAATGTTGGTCTCTGTATTCATAGTTGAACATGGATAATTGAAGACATAATTGTAACTGAAGATTGTAATTTACCCCAACGCTGGGCTATTTCACCACTCACAAATATTTAAAATAGTTAACATAAGGCCAATGTAGCTGACCTCTGTGTCTCATAATCTATTGTTTATTAGTTTTTCACTAGTAACAAAAAATATAAAAACCATTGCATCAGAAAAACATTTATTTTTTGAAAACGTAATATTTATTATGAACACACATTTGTTCTACATTTTTTGGAGTGTTCTTTCTTCAAAATACATTAATAACTGAGATAATGCAGAATTTGAAATCTGACTGTAGAAGAGCTGAGCGTAAATGAAGATCAACAAAACTCCAGATTCATCTAGAACTATACAAAATAAGTCTGTGAAAATTCAATGATGGCTTGTTCAAAGCAAGACAGCAATACTTTTCTGAAATTATTGCTAAAAATGTCAACAACTCTCGCACGTTGTTTTCTGTAATTGAAAAGCTCACAACCCCCCCAAATCAGATAGCCCCTGAATTACTGTCAGCTGGAAAATACAAAGAATTTGCTGTATATTTCAATGAAAAAATACAATCAATAAGGTCAAACATCAGAACAAACCAGCAAAATAACAAAAAGCTTGAACAGCTTCAACCACTGAGGGATGAGTCAACTACAATGTTAGAGTTTATTACAGTGAACCCAAAAACAATAGAGGAAACTGTTCAGCAGCTGAATCCATCAATGTGCTGCCTTGACACAATACCCTCAAACTTGTTTAAAACTGCTGTAAAGTCAATTGTCACTAATTTGTGTCAGATAATGAACTGCTCATTGCAATCAGGCACCATACCAAAATCCCTGAAAGTAGCTGCTGTGAAACCTCTGTTAATAAAAGAGAACACTGGATGCCTCTATACTGGCTAACTATAGACCAATCAGCAACCTTCCATTCATGGCCAAGATCATTGAGAAGGTGGTCTTCAACCAACTGAGTCAATTCTTAACATTCAACAAAACATTTGATACATTTCAGTCAGGTTTTCGTTCTCATCACAGCACTGAAACTGCTCTTATCAAAGTGATCAATGACATAAGGTTGAACACTGATTCCGGAAAAGTATCTGTTCTCATTCTATTGGATGTAAGTGCTGCATTTGACACTGTAGATCATACAATTTTGTTGCACAGATTGCAAACATGGGTTGGACTGAATGGAAAAGTAATGCAATGGTTTAAGTCCTACTTGGAGGAGCGAAGTTATTTTGTAAGCATTGGAAACTCTGTTCTTGAACCCCTTCTGTTTAGCCTATATATGCTTCCTTTAGGACACATTTTACAGAACTGTAAGGTTGATTATCAGAGCTACACAGATGACAACTATATCTATCACTGAACCCAGATGACTATGGTCCCATTGAGGTGTTGTGTGACTGCTTAGAAAAAGTAAACTGCTGGATGAGTGAAAACTTCCTTCAACTAAACCATGACAAGATGAAAGTGATTGTCTTTGGTAACAAGGAAAAAAGGACTGCTATCAGCAAGTATCTTGAGTCTCGATCTTTAAAAGCTAAAGACCAAGTCAAAAACCTTGGTGTTCTGATTGACTCAGATCTTACATTCAGCAATCAGATCAAATCTATCAAAAAAACAGCCTTCTACCACCTAAAGAACATCTCCAGAGTGAAAGGTTTAATGACTCAGAAAGATCAGGAGAAACTGGTCCATGCTTTTATCTCAGACTGGACTATTGTAATGGTCTTCTGACAGGAATCCCCCAAAAAAGCATCAAACAGCTACAGCTGGTTCAGAACGCTGCAGCTCGGGTCTTAACCAGAACAAAGAAGTCAGAGCACATTACTCCAGTTTTAAAGTCTTTACACTGGCTCCCAGTCAGTCTCAGAATGGACTTTAAAGTTCTACTGCTGGTGTATAAATCTGTGAATGGGTTTGGTCCAGAATACATCAGTGACATGTTAGTCAGGTATGAACCCAGCAGGTCTCTCAGATCTATGGACACAGGTCAGATAGTGGAGAGTAGAGCTCACAGTAAACATGGTGATGCTGCGTTTAGTTGTTAAAGTGGAACAAACTGCCAGCAGAGCTGAAGTCAGCATCTAATGTGAACATTTTTAAATCAAAGTTAAAGGCACTTTTTTTCTCTACTGCGTATGATTGAGAGGGATATTTTTGGTCATGTTGTTGATGTAATGTGTTTGTTGATGATTTTAAATGTTCTTATTGATTTTAAACAATTGAATGTTTTATCATGTAAAGCACATTGTGTTGCCTTGTGTATGAAATGCGCCATACAAATAAATTTGCCTTGCGTGCGTGTGCAAGAGAGAACCCACGGAGGAGATGGAGAGTCCCACACAGAAACCAGGAGGACAGGTAGTGAGTCTCTCACTGTTTCACACACACTGCCTCAAAACAGGCCCTCACCACACATAAGGTATTTATAATAAAAATATACTAAATGAGTAAATAAAACAAAAAAATAAACATTTATAGAAAACGTAAACAAAACAACAAAAATGCACAAAAATCTACAAAAAGGCTTCAAAAAAACAGAATGTCTGCAAAAAAAATAATACATTACAGAAAAATATATCAAACGACAACAAAAAATATGAAAATGAGTCAAAATACACAAAATATTTATACAAAAAATGGGCATGCTATTAGTGAGCTCTGCCTTCTCCTCTGTTGTATACCCGAGTGGATCAGCAAGTGCGCACGTTTGGGCAGAGCATCTGAGTGTTTGGCATGCTCTCTGCAGCAACAAGGATCGGACAGCACGTGAACAGCAGTACCAGGCACTGAATGTTTGGAGGACTTTCCGTACTACAAATTGACTCACTCAAGAGAAGACACCACCGGTAAGAGCTTGTTGCTCCGCAGATGCACTCCATTCACAATCTTAAATGTTTACAACAATGTTGCATTCATGGATGCTCAGTGTTTCTCAAATGTGACCTAGTATGTATTGCCTTTGTTGTGGATTAGATTAAAACGTTATTTGGATATAATAAAAGTGCTTGAAAATACAGAAGTGAAGTTTAAATAATGAGTATATTACATATTGGGGTAAAATTAAACAATTATTTTGATTACAATGTGTTTGACAGGGTAAAAGTATGCCAAATTTTGTTAACTTAGGAATTATAAAAATGTCTGTCATACAGTTTTCTGTTACTACATTAATTGTTTGTTTTTAACGTTTTTACCTAAAGACTGACTAAAGACTGAAGGCACTGCTACCTGCTACAATGAAATAAAAGAAAAGCAGGATAGAAAGCTGATGTCCGAGAAAATTCCTGTCAAACGTCTTCTGAGTGGGTCTCTAGTCCCATCAAGTACAGGACAGTTAAGAGAGGACTCCACAAACAGAAAGATACAAAAAATACATGACTCCAAAAAACATACATTACAGAAAAATCAGTTATCTTCAACACATCCTTATCACAGGAAACTGTGCCAGTCCCCGAGAAAACCAAATTCGACAACACTGAATGACCTGTGACCAGTGGCACTAACATCAGCTGCCATGAAATGTCTGGAAAAGCTGGTTTTATGTCACATCAACTCCATGGTTCCTGCTACTGTGGACCCCCATCAGTTTGCCTATCATTCAAATAGGACAGTAGATGATGCTGTGGTGCTGGCACTTCACTCCACCCTCCAACACCAACGCTCACTTTTTGTTCCAGGACTACAGCTCTGCCTTCAATATGATCAGGCCGCTGAAGCTGACTGCTAAACTGGCTGGCCTGGGAGTTCTACAACACACCCAAAACTGAATCCTGGACTTCCTCACGGATAGACCACAGGTGGTAAGGATAAGAAAGACAACCTCTGCAGATCTCACAGTTAGTACGGGCCCCACGCAGGGCTACTGCCTTAGCCCAAAATTCTTCCCCATGACGGTCTCCCCACACGACAAAAACACGCTCATCATTAAGTATGCAGACGACAACCATCCTTGGCTTCATCAGAGATGGGGATGAGTCGGTATACAGGGACCTGGTCCACAGGACAACTGTCTATGGATAGGAGAATGACCTTGTTCTTAATGTGGAAAAAACAAAATAACTCATTGTGGATTACAGGAGGAGAGCCCCCCTCTGCAGTCATTCACTATTGGTGGGATTGAGGATTGAGCGGACCGACAGCCACAACTTTCTTGTATCCGAGAACCTCAGCTGGGCAAAAAACACTGGTGCGACTGGTGAAAGAGCTCAGCAGAGGCCGTATTTTATCAGGCTGCTGAAGAAGGCCTACAGGGGTCTCTGAGAAGGAGAAGCTGCAGCAGGTTGTCAAAACTGCAGAGTAGGTCATTGGCTCTGATCTCCCCTCCATTGACACCATTTTCACACAGTGCAGCAGGAGAAAAGAACAGAGAATTTTAAAGGACAAGCATCACCCAGCCCATGCTCTGTTCCAGTGGGTGGAGTCAGGTTACAACCTGAGACACCACAAGCCTGTGAGCATCAGCACTCACAGGGCCCGCTTCCACAACAGCTTTTTCCCACCTGCTGTCAGGCTCGTGGCTCAGGACATTAAAGAGGGCAGATACCACAGTACTCTTCCAATTAATAACTTAATCCCCCATGCTGGACAATTTGACCTCACACTCTCCTATGTGCAATATGTAAATTAAACTTAAGTATACTCAACAAAAAGATAAACAAATATAACTTATGTCATTTCCTTGTTTTTGCACCTTTGATTACTGTCTTGGATGATTTGTTGTTTGTAAAAAAAATAAAAATAAAAAAAAATCCATCTGACTCTGGGACATGCACAACAATTCCATTGTACCTGTTCTTTTTGGGCATGTGCATATGGCAAACTTTATTCTATTCTAAAAATACAAACTAAAAAAAAATTAGTACAAAAAAAAAAAAAAAAACAACAAACCAATTTATTATGCGCACGTCCCATAGAATTAAACCAGGGAAATCGCACACATTTTACTTTGCACCCGCATATATATCCCTTTATAAAACTACAGAGTATGTACACCTCTTCGTACATCTCACCTTCAAATACACTCATTAGGCCATAACTGACAACTCTACTTAAGCTCCTACTATATGAATACATACTTCCGACAGGCAATGTACGAGTCATCATAACAGTAATTAAATGCTGCATCAGCAATCAGTTCAATTAGTTTTCAGGGCACTTGCATCCTTTTGTTCTGTGGTGTACCGCCTCCCATGTGTGGTGTATCTCCCAATTTCCACTGAGCAGATATGCAGAGCTTCTGTTTTCCGGACGCCGGAGCTGTGCTGCAAAAGATTCTACAAAGATAAGCCCGTTTGGGACAGGAAATGGTGCAGTGGCCAAAAGAACAGAAGTTGTTCTGGTAGCTGGAGAGGTGCCAGGGCACTTCTCAAGCACTGCCGAGGTGCCCTTGAGCAAGACACTGCTCCCTTCATTGTAAAGCGACTTTGAGTTCCCAGAAAAGCGCGATATAAAATTGATGTATAATAATAATAAATTATCTGATTTATTTTCAAAATAAAATACTCAGTGTTCAAGGCAAATTGTAATTACCGATCCGCTTGCTCCTTCAGGGTGGCGGGGGTCTGCTGGTGCGTATCTCCAGCTTTCTTCAGGCGCTGGGCTGGGAGACACCCTGAACATGGCGGCAGTGGATCGTATTTTACATAAATATATCACCTATCTGTGGTTGAATTACAATTACCTCCAAAAAAGCGGAAAATCTACAGGGCAAGAACGAGTCGATTTCCTTCTACTCCTCTCGAAGGACACACTGTGACCTGTTTGTATGGCTCTGTGGTTCTCTTTGTATTGACGACAACTTGTTATATCGTGTGAATTAGCTAGATCTCCTCAGGCCTTGCTGCAACAGATATTAAGATGATTAAAGAAAATATTACCCCCCTCCGTGTGGTTCCCCTGTTGTCTTTGAGTCTGTCTCCAGCATGTGGTACTCATTTCGGATGGTGACATTTTCCAACATTTTGGCACTGGTGACCAAGATGAAGCCATCTTTTTCATCTGACGTCCTTCCTTGTAGGCTCTTTCAAAAAGTGTTTGAGGTAATTGGCCCTGGGGTTACCAAAATGGTTAACCTCTGTCTACTTCTTCGACACTGTTGACCACCAGGTCCTGCTGAGAAGGTTGAGAGATCAAGTAGGACTGTCAGGGTCACTTCTGCAGTGGTTCACATGTTATTTATCTGGGCGATTAGCTTTAGTGTGACAGCAAACCAAATAAGGTCCGAGTCAGTGGATTTGTTGTGTGGAGTCCCTCGAGGCTCCGTTTTGGGTCCTGTCTTGTTTTTGTTGTATTTGACTCCCTTGGGAACGATTGTCCAATGGTTCAGTGATGTTTCTTACCACCTATTCGCTGATGATATCCAGCTTTACTGCTCCTTTAAGTCACCTGAGATGCAGAAGCTAACCTCTCTACTACATTGTTTAGTGGAAATAAAACAATGGTTAAGTGAAATCTTAAGACCTTATTATTTGTTAAAACTTTTAATTAGCTACTCTTGGGCTGCTATGATTCTATGTTGTCATGGCCTTTGTGTATACCGTTTTTGCTTTTAAACTGTTTTGAAGCACTTTGTGGCTTTATGTCTGTGAAAGGTGCTATAGAAATAAATGTTACTTACATCACAGACGGTGGGGATTGCGGGTACTCAGTGGATTAGTTAAGTATCCAGTAGGTATGTGAATCTCAATCACTGACAATTCGATACGCACCTCGATACACTACCAGTGGTTCGATACATTAGCAATACATTGAATCCCCTTGCAATAGGATTCAGCCGTTCCGGATTTGATGGTGATTCAATTCTACACAATGCGATACTTGCGATTTTGAGCAACAGGAACAGAGGATTTATTAAATTCCTTATAAGCAGCAAATTTAACCAAGTGCACATTTTGCTTATAATCTCTACCTAGTACCATGTATCACTTTATGCATAGTACTTCTTTTTGGCCTCTTAAAAAGGACAAAAAAAAAAAAAAAAAAAACAGTCTTTTTCACAAGTAGCATAGGGATTTGGAACCAGATTCAACATAAGGAACAGCAATGGATTCCTTCACATTTGGAGCCTGTTTCATCACACTGTCACAACTTAAACAGTGAGACAACATCACTCAATGAGTGACTTAAAGTGACACTTTCAATAGTACAGTAGTTTCAGTAAATGTGTGACCAGTTCCAGATCTGATTTTGATAATAGATGCCTCACTTTAGAAATATTGCTCAGGTGGTAAAAACAGTTTTTAGTCAATTGACGACAGTGTCCCTCCAAAGACATGGACTGATCAAAAACAACCCCAAGGTTTCTGAGGCAGGTTTTAACAGATGAGCCCAGATCACCAAGGGAGTTTTTAATCAGAGGAATCTTTTTAATCAGGAGCGATGATCAAAGTTTCTGTTTAATCTGGAGATAATTTGATGACAACCAGTTTTTGATACAGGATATACAATCTAACAACTCAGATAAAAAGTGAAACTCTGAGTCATTAAAGGAGCAGTACAACTGGATATCATCAGCATAAAAATGATAAGACAGTTTTAAAACCACGGATCAACCGACCAAGAGGCATCAGGTACAATAAAAAAAAAAAAAATACAGCAATGGTCGCTTATTTGCAAGTCTTCAATTCCGAGATGGTCAATCTTTAAACCAAAAGAAAATACCAAATCTAAAGTATGACCTTGAATGGGAGGACTTTCTATTAACAAACGACTCCCTGGAAGTGTCACTATCCTTACTCTGGGAAACCGGCAAGGCTGTCACCAGAGGGAAAGATTGTATCATACTCTTCTTACAAGAAAAAACAGGAACAGATAGCAGAAAAAACGATTGAAGAAAAAATAAAAAACTTACGGAAGAATATGCAGCTAACCCGTCTGAACTTTTATGGAAAAAACTCCAAAATACAAAACTTAATCTGGACATAATTTCATCTAAAAAAAACTGATTTTATTTTGTAGCAATTATGGTACAAAAACTTTGACTTTTTCATAGCGGCAATTTCTGATAATTCAGGTGAAACTTTAAACTTAACTCAGGATATTAAGGTTTTTCATGATTATTATCAGAACCTATACTCAAACTTAAACCCTGACCCTGAAGATATTAAAACCTTCCTCAATAACTTAAACCTACCACAGCTCACCATAGATCAGAAAACCACCTGGTGAGTCTATCACCATTAACCTTACAAGAACTACAAAATGCTTTGGATAGCATGTCAACAGGCAAAGCACCCGGTCCAGGTGGGTTCCCGGTTGAATTCTTAAAACATTTCTGTTTGTGACAGAGATTAAAAATAAAGGTTACGTAGGAGGACACATGAATGCAGCGAACATTACATTTTTTACTTAAACCAGACAAAAACCCCATGTTACCCTCAAGCTACAGTCCCATCTCACTTATCAACACTTCCAGGTTCGAAAAATAGCTCAGTCAATTATATACCAAGACCAGACAGGATTTATTAAAAATAGACACTCCAAAGACAATGTTAGAAGACTGTTTAATTTGATTAACATGGCACAGAAATCTAAAAAGAAAACAATAATCTTGTCACTCGACGCAGAAAAAGCATTCGATAGAGTTAACTGGTCATTCCTCCTTGCAGTCCTTGGCAAATTTGGCTTTGGAGAATCATTCATACAATGGATCTCCACCCTGTACACTAAACCTAAGGCCTCAGTAACCACAAACAAAATAACATCCCAAAGCTTCACACTGCAGAGGGGAACCAGACAAGGTTGCCCACTCTCACCTTTGTTTTTTGCAATATTTGTTGAACCTCTCGCAGCAGCTGTTGGTCAGAATACTGTTATTAAAGGAATCCACTCATCCATTTCAGAACATAAAATTAATCTTTATGCGGACGATATTTTACTATATTTGGAAGAACCCCAATCCTCATTAGAAGAAGTATTTAAACTAATAAACAGCTTCTCTAAATTATCAGACTATTCCATTAACTGGTCAAAATCATCAATCCTTCCATTAACAAAAAATTCATGGAACCCGGCAAGCCAAAACCCACAATACCCCTCCCCCACGAATACAATTAAATATCTAGGCTTAAATATATCACCAAACTTAAATGAATTAATTAAACTGAACCAAGATCCGCTGTTGGATAAAGTCACAGAAGATCTGCGGAGATGGAACAATCGCCCCATCTCACTCCTTGGCAGAATAGCCTCAGTTAAAATGAAAATCTTACCTAAAAAAAAACTGTTTTCTATGATCCCACTAAAACCACCAATGTAATGGTTCAAAAGATTAGATTCTGCAATGACAAAAATCTATGCTAGGAATAAAAAACCCAAAATAAGCCTTTCAACCCTTCAAAAAAAAAAAAAAAAAAAAAAATTATTATTACTTAGCAAACCAAATAGAATACCACAACACCTGGCTAGAAATAGAACAGCTAGACTGCAAACATATTAAACTCTCTGATCTCCCTTTTATCACTGCGCCCCTCAAATGTCATAACTGCTTTAAAAACCCACTGACTGCCTCCACCCCAACTGCGTGGTGGAAAGCCCTGGACATTACGATTGTTCAATTAAAAACTAGCATGCCGTCTCCAATCTGGCACAACCTCGACTTTAGAAACAGAAAAACTTTATCTAAAAACATGGGAAGAGAGCAGAATTATCCATCTCCAAGACCTCTTCAAAAATGATAAGCTCAGGACATATAACAATCTAACCCAAACATTCAATATAAATAAAAGTAATTTTCTTCAGGACTTACAACTAACAGAGACAATTAAGAAAAATACGGCAATAGATCTAATCACCTTGCAACCTCCAGAACTGGCCATATATATGAAAAAAAATTTCAACAAAATCAAAAAAAACAACTATACGGAGCACTCTTGAACACCAACTCTAACCACTTACTAATTGCTAAATGGGAAACTGAACTCTCAATCACCACGAACATCAATTTCTGGACAGAAATTTGTTGTAATACTTTTAAGATGACTAAAAACACAAATCTTCAGCAAATTCAATACAAGGTACTCCACAGATCCCACATTACCCAACAAAAAAATGCATAAAATGGGCTTTTCCCCAACAGACATCTGCTCTCAGTGCACCCAGGGAACAGGTGATTCATATTTACATGCAGTATGGCTTTGTTCACCAGTTCTGGTTTCTAATCACTGAAAAACTGCCCTCCATTATGGACTGCAGGATTCCTCTATCTCCAAATCTGTTTGTTAGGAGACCTGACTATGCTTGATCTTCCAGCAAAACAATCGCAATCCACCCTTGCTGCACTCGCCATAGCAAAAAAAAAAAAAACAATATTAGTGAATTGGAAAGATAAAAAATTTTTTAAGCATAAACCAATGGCGAAATCTCTTCATAGAATTTATTTCCTTGGAAAAGATGTCTGCTCTCAGAAAAACTAAAATGCCCTGCTTTGAGGAGTGTTGGACTCCTTTTCTAATTGCATTAAATCTTGATTTTTCATTCTTAGCCAGATAATCTAGCCTGCAAGCGACTGCCAGCACCACTCTTTACTAACACACTGATCTAACTGTAGTCCTGGACCTCCATGGCCTTGACCAGGGTGGCTAGGGTGGGTTGCTGGGGGGTTTTGGGTGCCTCTGCGCGGACATGCATCCCTTTCGGGTGCTCTTGTGGTCCCTGGGCAGTTTGGTGATGCTCTCCTGCCCCCTTCGTGCACATCTGGGTATCCTTTGGGGCTGGGGGCCTGCGTATTTCTCTGCCACTCTTTCCTCTTGCTCTCTGTCCCCCTTGTCTTGTCCTCCCCCTCTCCTCCGCCTTCGCTCTGTGCCTCCAGTCAGCCCGGGATGCTGGTGGGGGGGTGGCTGTGGCCTCCGCTTGGGGGGCGGGCATTGCTGCAACAGGTGGGGTTGCTTGGGGGTTGGCTCGTCTGGGGGCCTGGAGTGGTGGGGTGTTCCTGTGGGTTGCTCTGCCGGTCTGGGCACCTTGGCCTGGTTTTCTGGGGCGCACCTTCCCTAAGGGTGCTGCTGCCCCCCCCCGGGGGCTCACTTGGGGGACTGCAGGTGCCAGCTTGTGTAGCTTTGGGGGGAAGGGAAGAGTGAGCTGTGGGGCCTCCCCTGGGTCGTGCTGGGTGGGTGTGGCTCCTGTCGTGGCGGATCCGCGTCGGGGGTGGTTGGTCTGCTGGCTGGGGGCACCGTGTCTTTGGGTTCGGCGTCTCGGCTCATGCTCCCCCGCCGTTTGCCCGGGGACTGGCCGCGGTTCAGTGTGGCACTGCACCGCCTTGGGCGCGGCGGGTGGCGTCTTGTGTCGGCGCGTAGATGATTGAGGGTGGCCTCCGTGGGTGGGGGGGCTCTGCTGGCAGCATTGGTGTGGGGTCGCGGTGGCCCTGCTTGGGCGGTTGGTGGTGTCCTCTCTCGTCGGGAGGGCCGGGGCCGCCTCCCTGTGGAGGGTGCAATACCGTGGTGTCATGCAGGCCTGTGCTGGCCCTGGTGTCGGCGCTGGCCTCCCTCCTTCTCAGCAGCCGGCTGCAGGTAGATGTGGCTGGTGCCTGGCTTCGCCTGGGGGGGGGGGGGGTTGGGTGTCCCACCGTGTTCTGTGGGGCCGGCGTGGTTCGGAGGTGCCGCGGGGGGTCTCCGGCTGTGCTGCTTGGCACGTCCCTGGGGCCCACAGTGCCGTGTGCCCGTCTGCGCCATCTACCCTCTCCGGTGGCCCGTCAGACTCATACCAGACAGTCCTCCTACATGGACACTTCACATCACCCACTTGTTGCACCACACTCACATACTCACCCCTTGGGGGGCTGGATGGTGGGGCTAGGGGTGGAGGGAGCCGCCGCCGCCTGTGCTACTAAATAGTGGGTGGGGGCCCGGCCCCGCTGTTGATGGCTGGGCCGCTGTGTAGAGTACAAATACATCAAGATCATCTGGGGGGCGTGGAGGGGTGTTGCTGGGGCGTGGGGGTGCCCCTTCCCTACTGTTGGGGCTTGATGTTTGTCTCATCTCCTGGTTGTCTTGGGGGTGTGCCTCGCGGTGTGTGGGTCCGGCGCAGCCTGCCCCGCCGTGGTGGGCGCTGTGGGGGGTGCTGGCGTTTAGGCCAGGGTTGGGACGGGGTTGCTTGGCGCTCTTTCCTGGAAGGTGGCTCTAGCTGCTTAGGTGGTTGAGGTCGGTATCGGCCGCTTGGTAGGTCGGTCCTGCTATCTGCGCCTTTGGCTGGGGGCTGCTGCTCCGCACCAGCTGTGTGCCGTTGGGGTGATTCTCTCCCGTGGTGGCTTGCGCTGTCCGGTGGGGGGGGCTCATCCCGCATCAAGGAAAGGTGATCTGGTGCGCTTGGGGGTTGGCGGGGCGACTTGCAGCGCCCCCTTGGTACCCTAGGCAGCTATGGGCGTGGTCGTCGTCCCTGGGGGTGCTGCTCTCGGTGCTGCTTCCGTTCCGAGTCCTTCTGGCCTGGAGCCCGGCGCCCGCTGGCTGTCCATTCGGCGCGGCTCTAGCCGTCTGCTGGGCGTGGGCCTTGGCTCCTCTGCTGGGCCCTCCCCTCAGGGGGTTGGAGGTTGGGGTCGGGATGCGCTGGGTGCTCAGCTGCCTGGGGCTTCCTCGGATGTGGCTGTTTCTTGGCCTGGGATCTCGGGGGCGTCTGGGGGGGATCCTCGGCACTGGGCGGGTGGCCTGGGGCTCCTTGACCTCCATTCTTTCTGCTGTCTTGGCTGCATCTGCGGGCCCGTGGCAGTTCCTGGGTTTGCGGTAGCGGTTTTTGCAAATGTACTGGCACGCCTTGGGATGTGGGCTAAAACTCATACTAGGCTTAACCTTAGACATGTTAATCCCAAATACCTGCTTTAAGTATTACCACTCACTCTTTCCCCCTGTCCACAACCACCACCATTATAGCTAAGCTTCACACTTGTCACCATACTGGGTTGATTACACAACATAAATACAATATAATCTCGAACTTCACATCTCACACTCACTGTAAAATAATCTATTCTTCCCCACCCTTTCTATTTCCTACCTTGAGTCTCTCCTTCCTGCTCCCTTTCCCCTCCCCCTAGATGTAACACTGCTCTCCCTTTTAATATCCTCCCTATAATAAAAAGGTTTCTTACCCTTCCTTAGGGAGGGCTGGTGATGGTCACAATTAAGCAATACAATATATCACTTTATTTTATAGCATGTGCAGACAAGTCTTTAAAAAAAAAAAAAAAAAAAAAGTATTACCTTTAATGTGTGTTGGACCTGACATATGTTGCAAGTGAAAAGAGTCCGTAAGAGACATCAGCTCAGCTGCCATAGGACAGGAGGAGTTATCAACATGCAGATTAAAATCAACAAGGATTAATACACTCTACAGCTTAACAATAGATGTCAGTCAGAGAATTCATCTAGGAATAAACGAGCAGGACCAGGAGGTCGGTCGATTAAAACACATTAAAAAGAGTGTTCATTTCCAAACTTACACGTCTGGAGCTTGAAGGTGTTGAACGTGTTCATGTCCAACAGTCTGCAGCTGAAAGCGTCCCGGTATACAAGCGCTAATCCTCCTCCACGTCGTGTAAGCCGTGGCGTTCCAAACACGGAGCCGTCGGGAGGGCACAGCTCATTAAGATGAATGTACTCATCCTCCCGTTGCCAAGTTTCCGTAATATACATCAGATCCAACCCGCGGGACATGAAAAAGGTCCTTCAGGAGGTGAGATTTGTTGGCTAGCGATCTAGCATTCTGCAAGCCGAGGTGTAGAGTCACTTCCTCGTCGGCCTGTGGAGAGCTGCATCCCCAGCATCACGATGCACGAGCAGCGCTTCGAGCGGCAGATGACGCAAGCCGGAAACCAGACGCACGGGAGCCATGGACTAAACCGTAATCAATGTGATAACTGGCATCCACGATCTGACCTCACGCACGCCTTTATTCTCAACAGGATTCCACCACGTTTACCCCGTTTTTTGACACGGTTCCTCCGGAGGACAGGTGAGCGCAGCAGATAGTCAGGTACTGACGCCAAGTGAGGAGGAAGTCTGGATGTTTGAGTTGAAGCTCAGACGTACCTCATGTGAACGATTAAGATTAATAAGTGCCTGATGGTCGTAAACTATCAGCGCAGTGATGTTTTGGCACAGAAAACTGATCAGTGCGGCTACAAACAAAAGTTCCAGCTGAGCGGGCAGACGGCAGCCGGTACATGCTGGCGCCATCTTGGATGTACCGATTGAAAGCACTCAACATTAGATGCGTGAACGCAAACTTGGTACATATAACTAAAGCCGCACCCTCAACCAGAGCGAGGCGTCGCCAGAGAGCTAATTTGCATACCTGGAAGTACACTCCACCTGTTTTAAGGTGAGCACGAGTGACTTTTTACACTGATGAAATTTGGGACGACTGATGAGTTTGGGACAATACACTTCAATTACTATTATGTTGGGTTTCTGACTTCTGAGACATTTGTGAAATAGTATAAAAAGCAGTATGATATGGGACCTTTAAATACTTTTTAATCCAGATTCTTATATTAGTAACACTGATTTTAATAAGCTCAGACTCACCAACTCACTGGCCATAATCAGCACACCTGCCAGGTAATCCTCTACATCCAGATGAAAGCCTTTCTCACGCACCACCTCAACTACAGTGTGAAACGAGTACAGTGATCAGCTTCAGTAAAAATCAATTAAACTTTACCACATTACTTTGTACTTACTGTCAAGTATCTGAGCCACCTCTTCCCGGGTAACCAGAGTTTCACTCTCAAGATAGACAACAAAGGCAGCAAGGAAAGTCAAACGCTGCAGGACAAACCGCCAGTGTTCATGAAACCTGGAATCAGAGAGGCCAAGATTACTGACAGTGCTTTACAGATCTTAAAATTCCAAGCATTTGACTTGCATTTACCCCTTAAAAAATTATGTGCAAACAATAATTTTGTTGTGCATTGTGAAAAGATAAATACCAAACATGCATATCATTTCCCCTAACTTATCCAACATGGCAAATCTAAAGAAAAATGTATTTATTTTTTGCTTGACTGGGACAGAGCCATTGGGCTCGGTTCAATTGTGAGCGCATTGTTGATTTGACCAGGCCAGCCGTGGTGTAGTAATCCAGAGCGCATTTGTCTATGGGGAGAGATATGTCTAAAAAATATTTACAAAAATCCACAATTTTCACACCATTTTCAGATGCATTTTTCATATCCACAAATACATTCACAATTTTCACAGGTTTTTCAGATCTACAACTTACACGTGTTTTATGTGTAAATCTTCAATTGTGCTTGTGAATTGTGTAGTGCATTTGTGGATCGGCCAGATTGTGAACTATGAATGAACACATGAAAATCTGAAAAATAAATGTGAAAATTGAGGACATATTTGTTAATATTTTTTTGAGCCAAATCTCTTCATATTTTTGTCAACGAAGGCAGTGGTTCCAGCCTCAACTAGTAGGCTCCACTCAGCAAGGGCTGAGTGGAGTGAGGAGCAAGATGTGCGTCTGCAATTTCTCTTTTATACTAGACATTACTGGAGGACGCAGTAGTAATCCAACATTAGGGACTTAAAGCAAGGGCAGATTTTGCAACTGCCACAGCACCCAGAAATGGATCTCTCCTGAAGCCGGTGCTGTAGCCATCAAATCAATAGTTATCTTTAAGTAAATTGCTACTGCTGAGCACGTTACAAAGGGGCGGGTATATAAAGATGTAACCTGTCTCAATCCTGTCAAAGGCTATGTTCAGACAACAGGTCTTAACGCACAATTCTGTTTGTTTTTGGGAAAAAAAAGACAGTTTTTGTTTTGCTCATATTACACATAAAATACAACTTCTGTCAGTTAGAGTCTGAACCGAATGCGGCTCTGAAGTAACCTACATGCAAGCACGCAGGCATCTCAACGTGGTAAATTTGATTAATTATCAGCTCTCACTCTCCTTCCACTGTACACTTTCCATTCTGTTCTCCACCATGGATGTTTTTTTCCCTGCTGCATCTCCTGGGACGCAAAATTGTTTATCCTATTTCAATGATATAAAGGTTGGAAAAATGCAACCCAACCATTCAGACAGCAGTCACATTGCAAAATATCAGACAGAGATCTGATATACAGTGGCTTGCAAAAATATTCACCCCCTTAGCAATTTTTCATGTGCCACAACCTAGAAGTTTATGCAAAACAATACGCACAGGGGGAGGGGTTGGACCGCCCGCAGGAGGTTCATTCCCTAAGGGTTAAAGCGGGTTGGTAGACAGGAGGGGTTGTGTGTACCTCTAGGGCCCATTAAAATCATCTTTATTTTTTTCCAAATTCTGTTTACCATTGATTTTTTTTTTTATTCTGGATTTTTTAAAGAAATATTTTATTAATTTTTTCAGAAAATATTAGTTTTCAACATGGATTATTCTGACTGGTCCTTTTTAATTATTTATATGTCATAAAGATGTATGAGAGCAGCATTAATGTCACCCACTTTCCCTTCTGGGATCAATGATTTATTGAATCTGAGCTGGTTTATTGATTAAGTTCTCCTGATGACATCATTCCAGACCGTAATGATTAAACAAAAATAAATTGACACAAGGATGCATCAGTTATTTTACCACTAGTGGCCAGAATATTTTCCAATATTAGAAGCTATCAAGTGATCATTAATCTACAGTCCCTGGCATTGGTGATCTCGTCCACAATAACATCCAACTTTTTCCCACAGGTCTTCTGAAGCACTAATGAGACGTGCCACTCAAACACTGAGCAGGTGAAGCTGAAGGGACCACTGCTCACTGTTTGCATCTGTTACGACTGTGGCCGTAATGGGAGTTTTGTATTCTGTTTGTATCTTGTATTCTGTTTTTGGAGGAGAGTGAGTGCTCTGTCGTCGTGTGAATCTTTGTCTCTTTTTGTCCACTGTGAGTGAGTGCTGTGAGTGGATCTTTGTGTTCCAGGTGGTGCTGTCTGATTGGAGGAGACAAGCTGCAGTGATTGGTCCTCCACCTATAAAAGGCAGCATGCAGCTGACTTCAAGAGGAACCTCTGACAGCAGAACACCTCGTTCTCCCCAGCCTCCAAAGACTGAGACCTTTGACTGTAGTTATGACTTTGTTCAGTTTCTCTGCCTTTGTTATTTCTGTCAGTGATTTTGTGGAGCTTTAGAAAAGTGAGTGCAAGACTGCCTCCTGAGTTTTGATCCCACTTTTTGTTCTTTATTGCTTTGTAAAATACTTTTGAAACACCTATAAATTATAAATATCCCTTATGTTTGTTTAATCATTTATTTGGGGACTGGGGACAAATACCTTCCTGTGTAGTATGGTGTGTACCTACCTCCTAGATGGGTGCATAACAGCAGCGCTTCACGAAAAACGGGCAGAGCTTCAGAGACACAAAGTTACGCAGAAACTGGTGACCTCTATTTTGGAGCAATGATTTTTTGGCAGTTTAGACGTTGTTTTGGGTGGCCACTTTGACATGTTTAGCTCACGATGCGGGGGGGAGGGGGGGGGGGGGGATGCACAAAAGAAACATTTCTCTATAACAAACATCCTTCGAGCCATCAAGGCTAGTGAGGCAAACAAACTCAATAAACTGGTGAGGTAGTCCCACTCTGTGGTTGGTCTGGACCAGGGGCCCTCATGTACAAAAGGTACGTACTCCCAAAAACGTGCGTACGTCAAAATCCTGATGTTCAGAAACTGGAGTGAGCGTGGAAATATGCAGTCTCATGTCAAGTCCTGAGGTGGTATACGTATGTTTCTATTTAGTAATGCTTTAAATTCTAAGGATTTTTGTGGGATACAGTTTTGTTTTTTTAATCTGCCTAATGTGAGTCAGCCACATGTTGATCACTACCTTTAGTACCAAAGCGTTTTACACTGAGTCACATTTACCTGTTACACATTCCTACAGCCTGTTTGATGCTCAGATGGAGGACAGCTAGACAAATATTAACCCTGATGTATGCTCACCATTAACCTTACAAGAACTAAAAAATGCATTAAATAGCATGTTGACAGGCAAAGCACCCGGTCCAGATGGGTTCCCTGCTGAATTCCTAAACGGGTGATTCTTATGAAATTTTTGTTTCATTGAGTTACATGAAATTTAAAAAAAAAACAAAACAAAAATAAACATTTCTTTTTTTAGGCATCATTAACAAGGTCTTAAGTGTTTGTGGGCATTAATTAGCACCTTTTAGAACATATTTTCCAAAAGTAGTAAAAAAAAAATATCTCATACCGCAATGGTCTCAAAACGTCAAGATATGTGATTTAGACTGATTTCTCATTACCGCATCACCTTCCACAATCGGCAACCTAAAAGTTGTTATTTCAATGAAACCTTTAGATATTTTCAAAATGATTTGACAAACTTGAAATTCATAAAGTAGGGATGTAGCGATTCACTCACTCAATTCCCGATACGATTCACGATACCGAGTTCACGATATGATTCTCTCACAATTTATTTTACAAAATGGGACCGTATACAAATGACTGAAAATTATTCCTTTATTTTTTTGAGGAGAAAAAATATACTGTACATTTTCCTTCTATATTTCATTGTCAAAAGAATCCCTTGATAAACTATTCAAAACAATGCAATTTAACTAAAAATAAATCAATAAATCTTGAATGAAATAAATAAAGGAATAATACAAATGAAGAAGAAGCCTATTAATTTAAATTCTGGTTCTATAGTAAACAATGCAAAACTACATAAGTTCTTTTTCTTTTTAAAAGTGCAACTGAAAATGTATTTTGTGCCTTAACAATTGGACTTAAAAAAAAAAAAACAGTCTGCACTGTATTTAGGTCAGGTATTTGTTTGGACCAGCAGAGGGTGCTGATACCCCAGTGGTCGGTTGGCATGCAACTAATCTAGCAGTGAAGAGATGCTATGCTAGCAGATGGAGCTAATAGAAAAACGTGACTTTTACAGATATTCATGTAATATTACAGATATTCTTTCGATGCTAAAGGGGTAAGGAATAACTACACTTTTGGACGAGAAAAAAAAAAAAAAAGTACTGCGATTAAATTTTCAAAGTATCGATGTCAACCGTGATACCTAAGAATCGATTTTTAACTGCCTTACGATTAATCGTTACATCCCTAGCATAAAGTATATATTATGCACACACATTTTAAAGCTCCTACTAGATTTCTATTAATTAAATTGACATTAAATCAACACCTGTGGCGGTAATGATACATGGGTTTTGGTAATGAGGTTCAAAATTTTTGTGATAAATAAATATACTATATATAGTAAATACTAAGACTGATGTATGGTCAAAAATATTTCATAGTTGAACAGAGTCGATACTGATATAATCAATTACATGACATACATGGACAAAATACATTAGACACAAAAATACAGCATTAGAACATATGCTATAAAGATTTTTTTTTTTTTTTTTTTTTCACCTTGTTTGCACATGCTGTTGAAGGTTAACACTACAAGAAGTGCAATCTTTTAACAGCAATGCATATTTTATTATTGCAATTAAATAAATTAATTTATTTCATTGCATAATTGTGACCATCACCAGCCCTCCCTAGGGAAGGGTAAATACTTTATTAAAGGGAGGATGTAAAAGAGAGAGGGCAGTGTTACACCAGGGTGAGGGGGGTGGGGGGGTGGGGGGGGGGGGAGTTAACAGGGAGGAGGGATACAAGATAGGAAAACGAATGGGTGGGGAATAATCAATAAGTTTCAAGTGATGTGATGTGAAATTGTGGTTGTGTATATTGTGCTTATTGTTGTGTTATCAAGCCAGTCTGGTGACCAGTGTGCGGCTTAGGAATAATGGTGGTGGCTGTGAGCAGAGGAGGAAGTGAGTGGAAGTTACATAAAACAGGTATTTGGGAACAACGTGTCTATGGTTGAGCCCAGTATGAGTGTTATCCCACAGCCCGAGGCCAGTGCGTCCATGACAAATGTGATTCCAAGAGCCGCTACTGCAAAACCCATGAGCCGCCCCCGGGCCCGAAGAAGCAGTCGGGCCAGCAGAAAGAGCGAGAGATCTAGGGGCCCCCGGCGACCACCCCACGGCCAAGCAGCCCCCCGAACGCCCCCAAGGTCCCAAGCCGAGAGGCTGCCATTGCCCCCCCCATACACACCCGAAAAGCCCCCAAGGAGCCAAGGACCCAGCGCACCACGCCACCGACTCCAACCCCCAGTCCCCCCGCCGGTCCCCAGGCACCCCAACCTAGCCCCCCCGGGCGCCCCAGATGCTGATACCGCCCGCGCCACGAGCTTCAGTTCTTTAAAGCCAGGGCCCCCTCCAGAGGCCAAGCCAGACCGCCCCGCCGGGATGTGGCCCCCTAATCTAACCCCGACACTCTGCCTCACGGGGGACTGCCCAAGCAGGGGCCGCACCAGAAGGTATGCAAGGGCGCGGCACGCGCCACCCGCCCCAGAAGACCCCCGCCAGGACCGGCCCGGCCAGCCGGCCAAGCACCCCGGGCCCCAGGAGCACCCCCAGGGACCAGGACCCCCCAAGGGCAAGCCCCCGGGCCAAGCCCCCCGGGACGCGCCCCCCACCCCAGCCCAGGTCCCGACCACAGCCCAGCAGGACCGCACAGCCCCAGACGGCACAAGGCCAGCAGCCCAGGGCCCGCCGCCCCCCGGACAGCGCAAGCCACGGGGCAGCGCCCCCCGCCGGCCCGCGAGCAACCAGCGACCCCCACCGCGGGGACGGAGGCACCCCAACGGCACACATCCAGTGCGGGACAGCAGCCCCCAGCCAAAGATGCCCCGGACCCACCCACCAGTCCGCAGATGGCAGGACATACCCACCAGGCGGCCGAAAGCAACCTCAACCATCGGAACAGCTAACGCCGCCCCCCCAGTAAACAGCATCATCCCGAGGCGCCAAACAACCCTGCCCCAACCCCGGTGAGGACACCAGCACCCCCCCAGCACACCCACCCCCCAAACCGGCGAGGCAGGCCGCCCCGGGCCCGCACACCGCGGGGCCCGCCCCCAAGGCCACCAGGAGACAAAGCAAGCACCAAGCCACACCCAAGGGGGAGAGGCACCCCCGCGCCCCACCCGGCCGACACAGCCCGGAAAGACCCCGCAAGGAGAGACCCCGGCAAAGCCCCCCCGAGACCCACCGCCACGCCCGACCGCACCATCTTGATGTGCTTTTACTCTATGCAGTGGCCCAGCCACCAACAGAGGGGCCAGGCCCCCACCGGAGAGGCCCAAATATGTGTACCAACTTACCACCCTGTTATGGTGCCTCTCCATTCCCCAATGGAGAGGCACTTCCCGATCCCCTGTGTGAATGTGTGTGTTTGGTGAATGTATGGGGTGTAATTAAAAGAAGGGGGATGGAGGGGAGCGGTGCTCCCCCTCCAGCCTCTGTGGATTTATGTGTATGTGGTGTAATAGGCCGGAGGGTGTAAATGATGATACACCCTCCGGGGGGTGACATGTTGAGATGCGATTAAAATTGGAGGGATTAGTAGGGCAACTAGAGGTGGGAGGGCCGCCCCCACGCCACTACATAGTAACACAGGTGGCGGCCCCCTCCACCCCCAGCCCCACCATAAAGATTTTTTTCTAAGTCACTGATAAGTGACTGTCCATTGTACATAAAGATTCTCAACAACATATTACTATCTACACAAATTTCTTTATTTCCTGTTACATTCTATTTACAACTTCTAATTCAACTGTTTTACATATGTATTTCGTGTACTTTGCCCAGATCTCAGGCAACACACAGAAGTGACAAGATGAGGAGGTGGCAGGTTGTGGCTCTGGGATGATAGCTTTAATGTCATTGAAGTAATACCAGACCTTTCCCCCTTCAAATCTATTAGATTGGAAGGGGGGAAATTAACTAGCATTAACCTAGTTAACCAAGCATTAACCTAGCAATAACATTAGCCTAACATTAACAATAACCTATCATTAGCATAGCTATAAAAGTGCTCAGGGGGTCAAATTTGCGATCAAATGCATGATGGTATAATAATAAAAGCAATTACGATAGGGTTTTTTTGGCTTTCGGACCCCAATACATTTTGTTAATGGAAAAATCAATTTCTGTAGTTTTCATGTTTCATTTTGTGTATATAATTGATGTTTTAAGCAGTTGCGAAATGGCCTTTTAGGGTTAGATTAAATAAATCAAGTGTGTGTTGAGCCAATTACTCTTGCTGTGACCTCTACAACCCCTAACCTCTCTATCCTTCCTTCTGTACTCTTCCAGTAGTTCTGGGTTGGTGTAAATCTCTCTAAAGTTTTTCAGCCTGGTCTTCACTAAAGCTTTCTTTCTGTCACTTGCTGACTGTCTGCAATGAAACAGGACTTTAAGGAAAATACCAAGTAGGTTTATAACATTAAAGTTAATAGTTAGGCTAGTTCAAAATGTAGTTTGTATGGTTACATTCTCATTACCGAAACACAAGTTCTCTCTACCGCAACTAGACTTAAATTGTTGCGGTAAATGAGAATGGTGGATGAGGAGCCATGTTTTGCTAACAATAGCAAAGCCACAATGACTATGCACATTTTTAGTCAATGAACAAAATTAGACAAGCAACTTAGTTTTATTTTATTTTTTTGAAAATATACTAAGATTTTTCTTATTGTAGAAAACATCGGTAATGAGAATCAATACTGTCGTAATAGCATTCCGACAACAGAATGTTTAGCTTTTAACTGGAGAAATATAAAGAGTTCTATTTACCTGGTAGCCATCTTAAATGTACTAGAAGATGCGTTGCTTCATTCAAAATCAAACTTCATTAAAATTATTTGTGTGTTTTTAAACAGTCCTTCAAAAAATGTTGCGGAGGATGAGAACATCAGTCAGACACTTACATTTTTCGTAATATTTAAATAATTAACATACGTGAATATTCAGTTAATACTTTTTCTGTCATTGAGAAACATGTAGTATAGATTACATTGTTTTTTTCCCAGAATATTTTCATTTTAATCTGTTTAAATTACAACATAACATACCTTCAGTTACAACTGGACGAGTTGCGGTAATGAGAATTTAAGCATAAAATGCAATATAATACAAAAATAATTTATTCTTATTTGGAAAGAAATCTTTGCGCAAGACTGAGAAAATTGTTGTCTTTATTATTTATTATTATTATTAAGTTATATAACTACATTTCACATTTTATATTTACAATCGTTACGTGCATGGTATTGTATTGGTTTCATGAGAATGACCCAAACACTTCTGGTCAATGCTGGCTCTGGTTTTCTTCAGAGTAGTAACAGAGATTAAAAATAAAGGCTATGTAGGAGGTCATATGAATACAGTGAACATTAAATTATTATTAAAAACAGACAAAAACCCCATGTTACCCTCAAGCTACAGTCCCATCTCACTTATCAACACTTCCAGGTTAGAGAAAGTAGCTCAGTCAATTATATACCAAGACCAAACAGGAGTTATTAAAAATACACACTTCACAATGTGAGAAGACTTTTTAATTTCAGCAACATGGCACAAAACTAAAAATAAATCAATAATTTTGTCACACGACGCAGAAAAAACATTTGTCAGAGTCAACTGGTCATTTCTCCTTGCTATCCTTGGCAAATTTGGCTTTGGAGAATCATTTATCCAATGGATCTCCACCATGTAAAATAAACCTAAAGCCTCAGTAACCACAAACAAAATAACATCCCAAAGTGACACACTGCAGAGGGGAATCAGGCAAGGCTGCCCAGTCTCACCTTTGCTTTTTGGAAACATTTGTTGAACCTCTTGCAGCAGCTGTACATCTGTTATTAAAGGAATCGTTTCATCAATCTCAGAATGCAAATTTATTCTTTATGTGGATATTTTAGTTTATTTGGAAGAACCCCAATCCTCATTAGAAGTAGTATTTGATCTAATTAACAGCTTCTCAAAACTATGAGACTATTCCATTAATTGGTCAAAATTCTCCCCTTAACCAAAAAAAAAAAAAAAAAAAAACAATCATGGAATCCTACAGGCCAAACCCACAATACAATCAATTATCTAGGCATAAGTATATCATCAAACTTAAATGAACTTATTAAAACTAAACCTCAAACCACTGTTGGATAAAGCGTCAGAAGATCTGTAAAGATGGAATAATCTCCCTATCTCACTGCTTGGCAAAATAGCTTCAGTAAAAATGAAGATGTCCCGATACAACTTTTTTACTTCCAATACCGACATTGCAGCCTTGAATATTGTCCGATATCGATCCGATATCAGCACGAATCAGATAATTTTATTACTTATTTTGTAATGTATAATGTTAGAAAAGGCTTGATCAAGTGATGTTACTCAAACAGAACAAAAGTCAACAATTTCAGTTCACTTCAGTTATCTTTTACTGTCAGTATATGGTGGGAACAACTGAGGGCGGGGACAGAAAACAAAACGTTATCGGAACACTTATATCGGAGATTTTAGATACAGTCCGATAAAATCCAATATGCGTTTTCTAGCTGGTATCGTACCGATATCAGATATCAATATCAGATTGGGACACCCCTCGTAAAAATGAAAATCTTACCTAAAATAAATAGGTAAAAATTCTGATGTTCAGAAACTGGAGTGAGCATGGAAATGTGCGGTTTTTCACGTCAAGTCCTGAGGTGGAGTATATGCGTTTCTGCAGGTACATGCTTTAAATTCTAAGGATTTATTAGGCAGACTATGAAAATAATACAATACATTCACATATGAACCTCTGAGCTGCTGTTGACCTATCATTTACACATTTTTTGTAATTTTTATATTTTTTTCTGTCTAATCTGAGTCAGCCACATGTTCACTACCTGTCAAAGCTCTGTGCACCGATCCGGTTTTTCATCGCTGTCCGTCATCCGGTAATCCACACCGGTTGCGTTTTGAGTGCGCCGCGGTGCACTCCGGTTGAACGACTGACATCACGAGACAGAACAGTTCTCACGATATTTATATAATCGTGTGAGAACGCAGTTAAATGTATGTTATAAACGCAACAATAAACAGATACACAGGTCAGTGTTCCAAACGAAGGAGAATGTTGAACTCTGGATTTGTCATAGCCACATTTTTTAACAACAGCCAACAGAAGAGATAAAACTGCACCAGTAAAACATGAACTAAATCAAAGTTGCTGCAGTTTACAGTGCAGTTACAGTATGAGAGGAATCAATATATATGTGAATTTGTTTACACATGACATTTTGGTGATGTATTTCCTTGAAATATAATCTGAAGCGTTTTATTTTGAAAAGTAACCCGATATTTTATTGCGGAGTACGTGCTTAATTTCTTGTTTAGCTTCATTTGCTCTGTGCTGATTGATGCGTCGTGCTCCGGTGTCCGTCAGAAATAGAAGCCCTGCGTATATCTGGAGGAGTGCACCGGACTACCGCATCTGGGAAGGAGCAGACATGCGCCGCAGGGGACACGGTGGAAATTAACACATAGAATAAAGTGGACACACACACACGCACGGTCTTATAGGGTGGAGGCAGGAGGGTTGGCGCTTGTAAGTGAAGTACTTTTCTCAATATGTCAGAGGCTTTAATATCAAAGCATTTTCCACTGAAGGACAACGAGACAAAACATTATGCCTGGTGTGGTCTAATAATTTTAAAATATCTTATTTCCTGTGTTACTGGCTGCAGCAACAAAGTTGTATTCTAATATTAACAGTGTTTTCCACTGAGCATTGGGAAATGGTGGTGTGTAGCAGGCGAGGTGGCAATTGCAAGCGATCGGGATTTAAACACGAGCAATCGACACCCAATGCTTGAGCGATCGCGGAGGCGTCATCCATGTTGTGAATGACATGGCTTGGTTGCATGGACGGTATTTATCTTTACTTGCACAATGTGCGACTAAATACTTTTTGCAGATTCCACATGTGGTTTCTTTTGACCAAATGTAAGTGAAATGCTCTCACTGGAGAGCCCTTCATTTCAAGAAGGAATTAAGCTATCATAATGCAAATCAAAAATACGTGAAGTGTTGCCTATTTTTGTGTCCATGAATAAATATATTTTGTGTTCCCAAATGTTTCACGTCATGAGCACTGGAGAAAATTCAGCATACAGCCCCGCTTTGTTATCCTTAGTGGAGCACACATAAAATGATGGAAAGTTAAAGCAAGGCAACAACCACATATTCACGTGACATATGTAAACTATAAATCTCTCAGTGTTTGAAACCAGCCAGACATTGTTATTGAAAGGAGAACACCGGCTCGTACCTGTAATACTGCTCCACAGGAAACTTTGTTTTAAGATCTGCAATTTGTGTCCTAACAGTGCAGAACAGTTCTCGCGCCTTTGCACATTTGCTGGGAACTTTAATAAAAAATAGAAGTAAAATTTAACAATGCAATGCAAAAAAAGAGATGAAAAAGCACACACTTAGGTGAACACTTACTTTCTTTGAATCCAGTCAGTTGGTGGACGCTTTGGAGAACTGTCAGTATTTCTCTGGCAGCCTGCTCCAAAATCTGTACCACCTTACGGAGATCCTGAATGAACAATGCAGCAAGTTGAACCTATTTGACCATGTTTTTACAAATCATAGTTTAAAATGTGAAAATGAGATATTCCTTTAAGAATTACTATATGCTATTAAAAACAGAAAGCATAATCCTTCATTCGTTTTAAGCTAGAAAAACAAAATGAACATATAAGGTGACTGAACGTCCCAGTTTTCAGAGACACATCCCGTGTCACTGTTGATTTCCCCAAAACCACTGATTTGTCCCGGTTTTACACAATCTCAGTCCAGTTTTTATGAAATGGACATCTGTTGCCAGCTTCCGCTGACAGAAAAGACCCTGAACGCAGCAGCACATTTCATCAAAAAAAAAAAAAAAAGTGTGATCTCTGTGGACTGTGAGCTATCAAATATAACAGTTTCTATAAAAGCGCTTGCAATACAAACAGATTAAAAAGTCTTCTATGCATTTGCAACTCGATGTTGATTGGCCGATGGCATTCACAATATTACTCGTTCGCTTCTTCTCATGCTTTCTCCTTCAACATGTCAAAAGGAAAAACATTTTTTTTATTTTATTTTTTAATATTCAAAAGTTTGTTAATATAAAATGTTGCTTTTTGTTCTGACCGATGGCTACTTCAAATTTGGTTCAGTTGTTGCAATAATACATTTCATCCAAAAGAAATGTAAATCACGTGACTTTTTCATTACAAATAAAAGCATATGCAAATAGTTTATTTTGAAAATCTAGCACTGATCAATATCAGAAGTAGCCTTAAACATTTTACCCCTAAAAATGGCTCCATGAGCTATATAAAAACATAAAACACTAAGTCATTTTATTTGTCAAATTAGTGATGCAATTTAGTTGGTATCAATACAACTGATGATCGACAGTACTTTTTCTGAAACTTTTCATTCTTGTCATGAATGCCGTTATTTTGTTTCTGACAGTGACAATTAACCGTTTAGGGTAATTTGTGAGCAGATTGTCTCTCTGATTTAACGCATGTGAGTAACAATTCCAATGAAATATCAACCATTATTGGGAGCAAGATACTTTAAAACTTCTAGGTTGTAACCAGCAGTGGTCAATCACCAGTTAAAACGGACACCAGGCGACGCAGTACACCGTTAGCAGATAGCTTAGCTGTGACTGAGCTGCTGTTGCAGCGGTCACTGCTTACTCTCACCTCTCTGACGTCCTGGTCGGCGCTTAGAAAGCCCTGGATGAAACTAAACATCTCCGTCACAGACATTTTCTTGCGTGAGCCAAACTACGAAACAAAGAAAAGCCGTTTGCTGACAAATCATTGACCCGTTAACGTGCTTGTCACTGTCCAATCATTTCAAACGCCCAATCCTTTTAAAGCATGCGCGTGGACTACGTAACTTCCTGTATTCGCGTGGTTTCCGGCTGTTCAAACATACTGGGACGTGATATTTGAATGTAACCGACCATACGACTTTTGTTGAATATTGTAATGGTACTGAAAATATGGATTATTATTTATGGTTTCTTTTTTAACATAATATAATTAAATGTCAAATAGACAGAAGGGTTTTTTTTTGTGGTTTTTTTAAGTTTTTTAAATTTTTTTATTATTAACAAATTAAGCTTACAGGCAGTTGCACATAGAGCGTGAAAAAAATTGAAATGAGCAGAAAAAAGAACACTACAATTTGTAACAATTGTATAAGCCAACAACATTAAGGTGCAATGGGGTCAAAAGACATAGCTATTAGATTATTATAAATCCATACAGCCTTCTTGGAGTTACATAGTTTTAAAGAGTCCTTCAGAGATATTAGTTATTTTAGAAACACAATAAAAACAGGTTTAGTGTCACCAAATTTACATTTGTGTACAAAGAATTTTGCCATAATGATAAAATTATTAACTGTAAACTGTTTTTTCTTGTTGTTCAAAATAGCTCCGAATTTAACATCATTATAAGTCAAAGACAGTATTTCTAAATTATTATATGAAACCCATAAACAAAAGCTGTCCCAGAAAATGTTTGTATATACACAAGTAAAGAACAGATGTTCTTCAGTTTCTATGTTGTTAGTACAAAAAACACAGTCATTTTCACCAATATTTAATTTTGAGTGTAAAACATCTTTACAGGGATCCATATTGTTCAAAGTTTTAAAATGCACTTCTTTAGCTTTAGGTGGAATAGGAAATTTAAGATAATTGCATCTAATATTTTTAACGTTTTGACTGGTAAATCTTTGTACTAAATTTCGTCTTCTAAAAAGGGAAGTATGCATTGGTTAGCACTGTTCTGAGAAACTTGTTACATTTCTTGTCTACAAAGGGGCAGTCCTGGACCAGTAAGGAAGGCACATGAGGGACAAGATGCGAGTATCGTAGAGAACCTTTTAGAGTGCAAATAATAGCTTGTGGTATTGCATTAATCACATCAGAAAATATTTGGATTGTACAAGCAATATTGTATTTATGCTTGAAATCATCAAAATTAAGTCAATTTCCTCTCTCATCCATTAAATGCAAAACTGACCATATTCCTTGATCATCCCAGTCTTTACAGTAAAATGACTTTTTTTAATAAGGATATACCGATTGTTCCAAATTGGCGAATTATGGGGTGTGAAATTATGTTTATATATTAATTTCCAGTACTGTAGGACTGGTTCATGGAATTTTGATATTTTTATGGGTAGTTTGGACAGTTCAAAATCACAGTGTAAAAGCAATTGAATGCCGCCTACATTGGATAATATTTTAGCAGGGAGATTAAACCAAAAAGTATTCATATGAGTCATAAAGTTTCGTAACCATCTTAGTTTTATAAGACCATTCATCGAATCAAAGTCGATAGCATTAAGACCACCTTCCTCTAAAGACTTGACAATGTCATTCTTCCTTATATAATGATGTCTATTTTTCCAGTTGAAATTGAAGTTGTTTTGATTGATTTGTTTGATAACAGTTTGTGGTATGTCCAGAGAATATGCAGGGTAAATGATTCTTGAGAGACCTTCCATTTTACAATACTGGGTTCACGATACGATTCTCTCACGATTTATTTTACAAAATGGGACTGTAGACAAATTAGAAAATACTGTACTATTTTCTTTTTATTTTTCATTGTCAAAAGAATTCCTTGATAAACAATTCAAAACAATGCAATTTAACTAAAAATAAATCTTGAATGAAATAAATAAAGGAATAATACAAATGAAAATGAAGCATATAAATTTAAATTCTGGTTCTATAATAAACAATGCAAAACTGCATAATAGTTCTTTTTCTTTTAAAAGTGCAACTGAAAATGTATTTTGTGCCTTAACAATTGGACTTTAAAAAAAAAAAAACCTTGACTACACTGATTTACGTCATATTTGTTTGGACCAGCAGAGGGCGCTGGTAACACAGTGGTCGGTTGGCATGCAGATATCTTGCAGTGAAGAAGAGAAGCTATGCTAGCAGACAGAGCTAATAGAAAAAGGTGACTTTTACAGATATTCAAGTAATAGTACAGATATTCTTTCGGTGCTAAAGGGGTAATGGATAATTTATTAACATATTTAAGAGTAGAAGGCAGCCAGAAGGAAAGTATTAGCAGACTCCGCCCGCCGCCTACACTTGTACACGCCGCCCTCTGCTGGTTAAAAAAAGTACTGCGATTCAATTTTCAGAAAATCGATATCAACCGTGATACCTATGAATCGATTTTTAACTGCCTTACGATTAATCGTTACATCCCTAGTAACCATATATTTAATATAATTTTACTCTTTTTAATTGTATCAAGGTTGCTTTTTAATCAAACTTCTGAGTTTTTTGAGAGAGTTAGTTCAAGTTGCAATGTTAAAAATCACTTCAGAGGGCCCAAACTGACGTTTTCTCAGCGTGTTGAAGCTGTTTTAGGCCATACTAAAAAATTTAGTTGTTCTCTTAAAGTTTCAAGTTGCAATGTTAAAATCACTTCAGAGGGCCCAAACTGATGTTTTCTCAGCGTGTTGAAGCTGTTTTAGGCCATACTAAAAAATTTAGTTGTTCTCTTAAAGTTTCAAGTTGCAATGTTAAAAATCACTTCAGAGGGCCCAAACTGACGTTTTCTCAGCGTGTTGAAGCTGTTTTAGGCCATACTAAAAAATTTAGTTGTTCTCTTAAAGTTTCAAGTTGCAATGTTAAAAATCACTTCAGAGGGCCCAAACTGACGTTTTCTCAGCGTTTGAAGCTGTTTTAGGCCATACTAACAAATGTAGTTGTTCTCTTAAAGTTTCAAGTTGCAATGTTAAAAATCACTTCAGAGGGCCCAAACTGACGTTTTCTCAGCGTCTTGAAGCTGTTTTAGGCCATACTAACAAATGTAGTTGTTCTCTTAAAGTTTCAAGTTGCAATGTTAAAAATCACTTCAGAGGGCCCAAACTAACGTTTTCTCAGCGTGTTTAAGCTGTTTCAGGCCATACTAAAAAATGTAGTTGCTCTCTTAAAGTTTAAAGTTGCAATGTTAAAAATCACTTCAGAGGGCCCAAACTGATGTTTTCTCAGCGTGTTGAAGCTGTTTTAGGCCATACTAAAAAATGTAGTTGTTCTCTTAAAGTTTCAAGTTGCAATGTTAAAAATCACTTCAGAGGGCCCAAACTGACGTTTTCTCAGCGTGTTGAAGCTGTTTTAGGCCATACTAAAAAATGTAGTTGTTCTCTTAAAGTTTCAAGTTGCAATGTTAAAAATCACTTCAGAGGGCCCAAACTGACGTTTTCTCAGCGTGTTGAAGCTGTTTTAGGCCATACTAAAAAATTTAGTTGTTCTCTTAAAGTTTCAAGTTGCAATGTTAAAAATCACTTCAGAGGACCCAAACTGACGTTTTCTCAGCGTGTTGAAGCTGTTTTAGGCCATACTAACAAATGTAGTTGTTCTCTTAAAGTTTCAAGTTGCAATGTTAAAAATCACTTCAGAGGGCCCAAACTGACGTTTTCTCAGCGTGTTGAAGCTGTTTTAGGCCATACTAAAAAATTTAGTTGTTCTCTTAAAGTTTCAAGTTGCAATGTTAAAAATCACTTCAGAGGGCCCAAACTGACGTTTTCTCAGCGTGTTGAAGCTGTTTTAGGCCATACTAAAAAATTTAGTTGTTCTCTTAAAGTTTCAAGTTGCAATGTTAAAAATCACTTCAGAGGGCCCAAACTGACGTTTTCTCAGCGTGTTGAAGCTGTTTTAGGCCATACTAAAAAATTTAGTTGTTCTCTTAAAGTTTCAAGTTGCAATGTTAAAAATTACTTCAGAGGGCCCAAACTGACGTTTTCTCAGCGTGTTGAAGCTGTTTTAGGCCATACTAAAAAATTTAGTTGTTCTCTTAAAGTTTCAAGTTGCAATGTTAAAAATTACTTCAGAGGGCCCAAACTGACGTTTTCTCAGCGTGTTGAAGCTGTTTTAGGCCATACTAACAAATGTAGTTGTTCTCTTAAAGTTTCAAGTTGCAATGTTAAAAATCACTTCAGAGGGCCCAAACTGACGTTTTCTCAGCGTGTTGAAGCTGTTTTAGGCCATACTAACAAATGTAGTTGTTCTCTTAAAGTTTCAAGTTGCAATGTTAAAAATCACTTCAGAGGGCCCAAACTGACGTTTTCTCAGCGTGTTGAAGCTGTTTTAGGCCATACTAACAAATTTAGTTGTTCTCTTAAAGTTTCAAGTTGCAATGTTAAAAATCACTTCAGAGGGCCCAAACTGACGTTTTCTCAGCGTGTTGAAGCTGTTTTAGGCCATACTAAAAAATTTAGTTGTTCTCTTAAAGTTTCAAGTTGCAATGTTAAAAATCACTTCAGAGGGCCCAAACTGACGTTTTCTCAGCGTGTTGAAGCTGTTTTAGGCCATACTAACAAATTTAGTTGTTCTCTTAAAGTTTCAAGTTGCAATGTTAAAATCACTTCAGAGGGCCCAAACTGACGTTTTCTCAGCGTGTTGAAGCTGTTTTAGGCCATACTAAAAAATTTAGTTGTTCTCTTAAAGTTTCAAGTTGCAATGTTAAAAATCACTTCAGAGGGCCCAAACTGACGTTTTCTCAGCGTGTTGAAGCTGTTTTAGGCCATACTAAAAATTTAGTTGTTCTCTTAAAGTTTCAAGTTGCAATGTTAAAAATCACTTCAGAGGGCCCAAACTGACGTTTTCTCAGCGTGTTGAAGCTGTTTTAGGCCATACTAAAAAATGTAGTTGTTCTCTTAAAGTTTCAAGTTGCAATGTTAAAAATCACTTCAGAGGGCCCAAACTGACGTTTTCTCAGCGTGTTGAAGCTGTTTTAGGCCATACTAAAAATGTAGTTGTTCTCTTAAAGTTTCAAGTTGCAATGTTAAAAATCACTTCAGAGGGCCCAAACTGACGTTTTCTCAGCGTGTTGAAGCTGTTTTAGGCCATACTAAAAAATTTAGTTGTTCTCTTAAAGTTTCAAGTTGCAATGTTAAAAATCACTTCAGAGGGCCCAAACTGACGTTTTCTCAGCGTGTTGAAGCTGTTTTAGGCCATACTAAAAAATGTAGTTGTTCTCTTAAAGTTTCAAGTTGCAATGTTAAAAATCACTTCAGAGGGCCCAAACTGACGTTTTCTCAGCGTGTTGAAGCTGTTTTAGGCCATACTAACAAATGTAGTTGTTCTCTTAAAGTTTCAAGTTGCAATGTTAAAAATCACTTCAGAGGGCCCAAACTGACGTTTTCTCAGCGTGTTGAAGCTGTTTTAGGCCATACTAAAAAATTTAGTTGTTCTCTTAAAGTTTCAAGTTGCAATGTTAAAAATCACTTCAGAGGGCCCAAACTGACGTTTTCTCAGCGTGTTGAAGCTGTTTTAGGCCATACTAAAAAATTTAGTTGTTCTCTTAAAGTTTCAAGTTGCAATGTTAAAAATCACTTCAGAGGGCCCAAACTGACGTTTTCTCAGCGTGTTGAAGCTGTTTTAGGCCATACTAAAAAATTTAGTTGTTCTCTTAAAGTTTCAAGTTGCAATGTTAAAAATCACTTCAGAGGGCCCAAACTGACGTTTTCTCAGCGTGTTGAAGCTGTTTTAGGCCATACTAAAAATTTAGTTGTTCTCTTAAAGTTTCAAGTTGCAATGTTAAAAATCACTTCAGAGGGCCCAAACTGACGTTTTCTCAGCGTGTTGAAGCTGTTTTAGGCCATACTAAAAAATTTAGTTGTTCTCTTAAAGTTTCAAGTTGCAATGTTAAAAATCACTTCAGAGGGCCCAAACTGACGTTTTCTCAGCGTGTTGAAGCTGTTTTAGGCCATACTAAAAATTTAGTTGTTCTCTTAAAGTTTCAAGTTGCAATGTTAAAAATCACTTCAGAGGGCCCAAACTGACGTTTTCTCAGCGTGTTGAAGCTGTTTTAGGCCATACTAAAAAATTTAGTTGTTCTCTTAAAGTTTCAAGTTGCAATGTTAAAAATCACTTCAGAGGGCCCAAACTGACGTTTTCTCAGCGTGTTGAAGCTGTTTTAGGCCATACTAAAAAATTTAGTTGTTCTCTTAAAGTTTCAAGTTGCAATGTTAAAAATCACTTCAGAGGGCCCAAACTGACGTTTTCTCAGCGTGTTGAAGCTGTTTTAGGCCATACTAAAAAATTTAGTTGTTCTCTTAAAGTTTCAAGTTGCAATGTTAAAAATCACTTCAGAGGGCCCAAACTGACGTTTTCTCAGCGTGTTGAAGCTGTTTTAGGCCATACTAAAAAATTTAGTTGTTCTCTTAAAGTTTCAAGTTGCAATGTTAAAAATCACTTCAGAGGGCCCAAACTGACGTTTTCTCAGCGTGTTGAAGCTGTTTTAGGCCATACTAAAAAATTTAGTTGTTCTCTTAAAGTTTCAAGTTGCAATGTTAAAAATCACTTCAGAGGGCCCAAACTGACGTTTTCTCAGCGTGTTGAAGCTGTTTTAGGCCATACTAAAAAATTTAGTTGTTCTCTTAAAGTTTCAAGTTGCAATGTTAAAAATCACTTCAGAGGGCCCAAACTGACGTTTTCTCAGCGTGTTGAAGCTGTTTTAGGCCATATTAAAAATTTAGTTGTTCTCTTAAAGTTTCAAGTTGCAATGTTAAAAATCACTTCAGAGGGCCCAAACTGACGTTTTCTCAGCGTGTTGAAGCTGTTTTAGGCCATACTAAAAAATTTAGTTGTTCTCTTAAAGTTTCAAGTTGCAATGTTAAAAATCACTTCAGAGGGCCCAAACTGACGTTTTCTCAGCGTGTTGAAGCTGTTTTAGGCCATACTAAAAATTTAGTTGTTCTCTTAAAGTTTCAAGTTGCAATGTTAAAAATCACTTCAGAGGGCCCAAACTGACGTTTTCTCAGCGTGTTGAAGCTGTTTTAGGCCATACTAAAAAATTTAGTTGTTCTCTTAAAGTTTCAAGTTGCAATGTTAAAAATCACTTCAGAGGGCCCAAACTGACGTTTTCTCAGCGTGTTGAAGCTGTTTTAGGCCATACTAAAAAATTTAGTTGTTCTCTTAAAGTTTCAAGTTGCAATGTTAAAAATCACTTCAGAGGGCCCAAACTGACGTTTTCTCAGCGTGTTGAAGCTGTTTTAGGCCATACTAAAAATTTAGTTGTTCTCTTAAAGTTTCAAGTTGCAATGTTAAAAATCACTTCAGAGGGCCCAAACTGACGTTTTCTCAGCGTGTTGAAGCTGTTTTAGGCCATACTAAAAATTTAGTTGTTCTCTTAAAGTTTCAAGTTGCAATGTTAAAAATCACTTCAGAGGGCCCAAACTGACGTTTTCTCAGCGTGTTGAAGCTGTTTTAGGCCATACTAAAAATTTAGTTGTTCTCTTAAAGTTTCAAGTTGCAATGTTAAAAATCACTTCAGAGGGCCCAAACTGACGTTTTCTCAGCGTGTTGAAGCTGTTTTAGGCCATACTAAAAAATTTAGTTGTTCTCTTAAAGTTTCAAGTTGCAATGTTAAAAATCACTTCAGAGGGCCCAAACTGACGTTTTCTCAGCGTGTTGAAGCTGTTTTAGGCCATACTAAAAATTTAGTTGTTCTCTTAAAGTTTCAAGTTGCAATGTTAAAAATCACTTCAGAGGGCCCAAACTGACGTTTTCTCAGCGTGTTGAAGCTGTTTTAGGCCATACTAAAAAATTTAGTTGTTCTCTTAAAGTTTCAAGTTGCAATGTTAAAAATCACTTCAGAGGGCCCAAACTGACGTTTTCTCAGCGTGTTGAAGCTGTTTTAGGCCATACTAAAAAATGTAGTTGTTCTCTTAAAGTTTCAAGTTGCAATGTTAAAAATCACTTCAGAGGGCCCAAACTGACGTTTTCTCAGCGTGTTGAAGCTGTTTTAGGCCATACTAAAAAATGTAGTTGTTCTCTTAAAGTTTCAAGTTGCAATGTTAAAAATCACTTCAGAGGGCCCAAACTGACGTTTTCTCAGCGTGTTGAAGCTGTTTTAGGCCATACTAAAAAATTTAGTTGTTCTCTTAAAGTTTCAAGTTGCAATGTTAAAAATCACTTCAGAGGGCCCAAACTGACGTTTTCTCAGCGTGTTGAAGCTGTTTTAGGCCATACTAAAAAATTTAGTTGTTCTCTTAAAGTTTCAAGTTGCAATGTTAAAAATCACTTCAGAGGGCCCAAACTGACGTTTTCTCAGCGTGTTGAAGCTGTTTTAGGCCATACTAAAAAATTTAGTTGTTCTCTTAAAGTTTCAAGTTGCAATGTTAAAAATCACTTCAGAGGGCCCAAACTGACGTTTTCTCAGCGTGTTGAAGCTGTTTTAGGCCATACTAAAAAATTTAGTTGTTCTCTTAAAGTTTCAAGTTGCAATGTTAAAAATCACTTCAGAGGGCCCAAACTGACGTTTTCTCAGCGTGTTGAAGCTGTTTTAGGCCATACTAAAAATTTAGTTGTTCTCTTAAAGTTTCAAGTTGCAATGTTAAAAATCACTTCAGAGGGCCCAAACTGACGTTTTCTCAGCGTGTTGAAGCTGTTTTAGGCCATACTAAAAAATTTAGTTGTTCTCTTAAAGTTTCAAGTTGCAATGTTAAAAATCACTTCAGAGGGCCCAAACTGACGTTTTCTCAGCGTGTTGAAGCTGTTTTAGGCCATACTAAAAAATTTAGTTGTTCTCTTAAAGTTTCAAGTTGCAATGTTAAAAATCACTTCAGAGGGCCCAAACTGACGTTTTCTCAGCGTGTTGAAGCTGTTTTAGGCCATACTAAAAAATTTAGTTGTTCTCTTAAAGTTTCAAGTTGCAATGTTAAAAATCACTTCAGAGGGCCCAAACTGACGTTTTCTCAGCGTGTTGAAGCTGTTTTAGGCCATACTAAAAAATTTAGTTGTTCTCTTAAAGTTTCAAGTTGCAATGTTAAAAATCACTTCAGAGGGCCCAAACTGACGTTTTCTCAGCGTGTTGAAGCTGTTTTAGGCCATACTAAAAAATTTAGTTGTTCTCTTAAAGTTTCAAGTTGCAATGTTAAAAATCACTTCAGAGGGCCCAAACTGACGTTTTCTCAGCGTGTTGAAGCTGTTTTAGGCCATACTAAAAATTTAGTTGTTCTCTTAAAGTTTCAAGTTGCAATGTTAAAAATCACTTCAGAGGGCCCAAACTGACGTTTTCTCAGCGTGTTGAAGCTGTTTTAGGCCATATTTAAAATTTAGTTGTTCTCTTAAAGTTTCAAGTTGCAATGTTAAAAATCACTTCAGAGGGCCCAAACTGACGTTTTCTCAGCGTGTTGAAGCTGTTTTAGGCCATACTAAAAAATTTAGTTGTTCTCTTAAAGTTTCAAGTTGCAATGTTAAAAATCACTTCAGAGGGCCCAAACTGACGTTTTCTCAGCGTGTTGAAGCTGTTTTAGGCCATACTAAAAATTTAGTTGTTCTCTTAAAGTTTCAAGTTGCAATGTTAAAAATCACTTCAGAGGGCCCAAACTGACGTTTTCTCAGCGTGTTGAAGCTGTTTTAGGCCATACTAAAAAATTTAGTTGTTCTCTTAAAGTTTCAAGTTGCAATGTTAAAAATCACTTCAGAGGGCCCAAACTGACGTTTTCTCAGCGTGTTGAAGCTGTTTTAGGCCATACTAAAAATTTAGTTGTTCTCTTAAAGTTTCAAGTTGCAATGTTAAAAATCACTTCAGAGGGCCCAAACTGACGTTTTCTCAGCGTGTTGAAGCTGTTTTAGGCCATACTAAAAAATTTAGTTGTTCTCTTAAAGTTTCAAGTTGCAATGTTAAAAATCACTTCAGAGGGCCCAAACTGACGTTTTCTCAGCGTGTTGAAGCTGTTTTAGGCCATACTAAAAAATTTAGTTGTTCTCTTAAAGTTTCAAGTTGCAATGTTAAAAATCACTTCAGAGGGCCCAAACTGACGTTTTCTCAGCGTGTTGAAGCTGTTTTAGGCCATACTAAAAAATTTAGTTGTTCTCTTAAAGTTTCAAGTTGCAATGTTAAAAATCACTTCAGAGGGCCCAAACTGACGTTTTCTCAGCGTGTTGAAGCTGTTTTAGGCCATACTAAAAAATTTAGTTGTTCTCTTAAAGTTTCAAGTTGCAATGTTAAAAATCACTTCAGAGGGCCCAAACTGACGTTTTCTCAGCGTGTTGAAGCTGTTTTAGGCCATACTAAAAATTTAGTTGTTCTCTTAAAGTTTCAAGTTGCAATGTTAAAAATCACTTCAGAGGGCCCAAACTGACGTTTTCTCAGCGTGTTGAAGCTGTTTTAGGCCATACTAAAAAATTTAGTTGTTCTCTTAAAGTTTCAAGTTGCAATGTTAAAAATCACTTCAGAGGGCCCAAACTGACGTTTTCTCAGCGTGTTGAAGCTGTTTTAGGCCATACTAAAAATTTAGTTGTTCTCTTAAAGTTTCAAGTTGCAATGTTAAAAATCACTTCAGAGGGCCCAAACTGACGTTTTCTCAGCGTGTTGAAGCTGTTTTAGGCCATATTAAAAATTTAGTTGTTCTCTTAAAGTTTCAAGTTGCAATGTTAAAAATCACTTCAGAGGGCCCAAACTGACGTTTTCTCAGCGTGTTGAAGCTGTTTTAGGCCATATTAAAAATTTAGTTGTTCTCTTAAAGTTTCAAGTTGCAATGTTAAAAATCACTTCAGAGGGCCCAAACTGACGTTTTCTCAGCGTGTTGAAGCTGTTTTAGGCCATACTAAAAATTTAGTTGTTCTCTTAAAGTTTCAAGTTGCAATGTTAAAAATCACTTCAGAGGGCCCAAACTGACGTTTTCTCAGCGTGTTGAAGCTGTTTTAGGCCATACTAAAAAATTTAGTTGTTCTCTTAAAGTTTCAAGTTGCAATGTTAAAAATCACTTCAGAGGGCCCAAACTGACGTTTTCTCAGCGTGTTGAAGCTGTTTTAGGCCATACTAAAAAATGTAGTTGTTCTCTTAAAGTTTCAAGTTGCAATGTTAAAAATCACTTCAGAGGGCCCAAACTGACGTTTTCTCAGCGTGTTGAAGCTGTTTTAGGCCATACTAAAAATTTAGTTGTTCTCTTAAAGTTTCAAGTTGCAATGTTAAAAATCACTTCAGAGGGCCCAAACTGACGTTTTCTCAGCGTGTTGAAGCTGTTTTAGGCCATACTAAAAAATTTAGTTGTTCTCTTAAAGTTTCAAGTTGCAATGTTAAAAATCACTTCAGAGGGCCCAAACTGACGTTTTCTCAGCGTGTTGAAGCTGTTTTAGGCCATACTAAAAATTTAGTTGTTCTCTTAAAGTTTCAAGTTGCAATGTTAAAAATCACTTCAGAGGGCCCAAACTGACGTTTTCTCAGCGTGTTGAAGCTGTTTTAGGCCATACTAAAAATTTAGTTGTTCTCTTAAAGTTTCAAGTTGCAATGTTAAAAATCACTTCAGAGGGCCCAAACTGACGTTTTCTCAGCGTGTTGAAGCTGTTTTAGGCCATACTTAAAAATTTAGTTGTTCTCTTAAAGTTTCAAGTTGCAATGTTAAAAATCACTTCAGAGGGCCCAAACTGACGTTTTCTCAGCGTGTTGAAGCTGTTTTAGGCCATACTAAAAATTTAGTTGTTCTCTTAAAGTTTCAAGTTGCAATGTTAAAAATCACTTCAGAGGGCCCAAACTGACGTTTTCTCAGCGTGTTGAAGCTGTTTTAGGCCATACTAAAAATTTAGTTGTTCTCTTAAAGTTTCAAGTTGCAATGTTAAAAATCACTTCAGAGGGCCCAAACTGACGTTTTCTCAGCGTGTTGAAGCTGTTTTAGGCCATACTAAAAATTTAGTTGTTCTCTTAAAGTTTCAAGTTGCAATGTTAAAAATCACTTCAGAGGGCCCAAACTGACGTTTTCTCAGCGTGTTGAAGCTGTTTTAGGCCATACTAAAAATTTAGTTGTTCTCTTAAAGTTTCAAGTTGCAATGTTAAAAATCACTTCAGAGGGCCCAAACTGACGTTTTCTCAGCGTGTTGAAGCTGTTTTAGGCCATACTAAAAATTTAGTTGTTCTCTTAAAGTTTCAAGTTGCAATGTTAAAAATCACTTCAGAGGGCCCAAACTGACGTTTTCTCAGCGTGTTGAAGCTGTTTTAGGCCATACTAAAAAATTTAGTTGTTCTCTTAAAGTTTCAAGTTGCAATGTTAAAAATCACTTCAGAGGGCCCAAACTGACGTTTTCTCAGCGTGTTGAAGCTGTTTTAGGCCATACTAAAAATTTAGTTGTTCTCTTAAAGTTTCAAGTTGCAATGTTAAAAATCACTTCAGAGGGCCCAAACTGACGTTTTCTCAGCGTGTTGAAGCTGTTTTAGGCCATACTTAAAATTTAGTTGTTCTCTTAAAGTTTCAAGTTGCAATGTTAAAAATCACTTCAGAGGGCCCAAACTGACGTTTTCTCAGCGTGTTGAAGCTGTTTTAGGCCATACTAAAAATTTAGTTGTTCTCTTAAAGTTTCAAGTTGCAATGTTAAAAATCACTTCAGAGGGCCCAAACTGACGTTTTCTCAGCGTGTTGAAGCTGTTTTAGGCCATACTAAAAATTTAGTTGTTCTCTTAAAGTTTCAAGTTGCAATGTTAAAAATCACTTCAGAGGGCCCAAACTGACGTTTTCTCAGCGTGTTGAAGCTGTTTTAGGCCATACTTAAAAATTTAGTTGTTCTCTTAAAGTTTCAAGTTGCAATGTTAAAAATCACTTCAGAGGGCCCAAACTGACGTTTTCTCAGCGTGTTGAAGCTGTTTTAGGCCATACTTAAAAATTTAGTTGTTCTCTTAAAGTTTCAAGTTGCAATGTTAAAAATCACTTCAGAGGGCCCAAACTGACGTTTTCTCAGCGTGTTGAAGCTGTTTTAGGCCATACTTAAAAATTTAGTTGTTCTCTTAAAGTTTCAAGTTGCAATGTTAAAAATCACTTCAGAGGGCCCAAACTGACGTTTTCTCAGCGTGTTGAAGCTGTTTTAGGCCATACTAAAAATTTAGTTGTTCTCTTAAAGTTTCAAGTTGCAATGTTAAAAATCACTTCAGAGGGCCCAAACTGACGTTTTCTCAGCGTGTTGAAGCTGTTTTAGGCCATACTTAAAAATTTAGTTGTTCTCTTAAAGTTTCAAGTTGCAATGTTAAAAATCACTTCAGAGGGCCCAAACTGACGTTTTCTCAGCGTGTTGAAGCTGTTTTAGGCCATACTTAAAAATTTAGTTGTTCTCTTAAAGTTTCAAGTTGCAATGTTAAAAATCACTTCAGAGGGCCCAAACTGACGTTTTCTCAGCGTGTTGAAGCTGTTTTAGGCCATACTTAAAAATTTAGTTGTTCTCTTAAAGTTTCAAGTTGCAATGTTAAAAATCACTTCAGAGGGCCCAAACTGACGTTTTCTCAGCGTGTTGAAGCTGTTTTAGGCCATACTTAAAAATTTAGTTGTTCTCTTAAAGTTTCAAGTTGCAATGTTAAAAATCACTTCAGAGGGCCCAAACTGACGTTTTCTCAGCGTGTTGAAGCTGTTTTAGGCCATACTTAAAAATTTAGTTGTTCTCTTAAAGTTTCAAGTTGCAATGTTAAAAATCACTTCAGAGGGCCCAAACTGACGTTTTCTCAGCGTGTTGAAGCTGTTTTAGGCCATACTTAAAAATTTAGTTGTTCTCTTAAAGTTTCAAGTTGCAATGTTAAAAATCACTTCAGAGGGCCCAAACTGACGTTTTCTCAGCGTGTTGAAGCTGTTTTAGGCCATACTTAAAAATTTAGTTGTTCTCTTAAAGTTTCAAGTTGCAATGTTAAAAATCACTTCAGAGGGCCCAAACTGACGTTTTCTCAGCGTGTTGAAGCTGTTTTAGGCCATACTTAAAAATTTAGTTGTTCTCTTAAAGTTTCAAGTTGCAATGTTAAAAATCACTTCAGAGGGCCCAAACTGACGTTTTCTCAGCGTGTTGAAGCTGTTTTAGGCCATACTTAAAAATTTAGTTGTTCTCTTAAAGTTTCAAGTTGCAATGTTAAAAATCACTTCAGAGGGCCCAAACTGACGTTTTCTCAGCGTGTTGAAGCTGTTTTAGGCCATACTTAAAAATTTAGTTGTTCTCTTAAAGTTTCAAGTTGCAATGTTAAAAATCACTTCAGAGGGCCCAAACTGACGTTTTCTCAGCGTGTTGAAGCTGTTTTAGGCCATACTTAAAAATTTAGTTGTTCTCTTAAAGTTTCAAGTTGCAATGTTAAAAATCACTTCAGAGGGCCCAAACTGACGTTTTCTCAGCGTGTTGAAGCTGTTTTAGGCCATACTAAAAATTTAGTTGTTCTCTTAAAGTTTCAAGTTGCAATGTTAAAAATCACTTCAGAGGGCCCAAACTGACGTTTTCTCAGCGTGTTGAAGCTGTTTTAGGCCATACTTAAAAATTTAGTTGTTCTCTTAAAGTTTCAAGTTGCAATGTTAAAAATCACTTCAGAGGGCCCAAACTGACGTTTTCTCAGCGTGTTGAAGCTGTTTTAGGCCATACTTAAAAATTTAGTTGTTCTCTTAAAGTTTCAAGTTGCAATGTTAAAAATCACTTCAGAGGGCCCAAACTGACGTTTTCTCAGCGTGTTGAAGCTGTTTTAGGCCATACTAAAAATTTAGTTGTTCTCTTAAAGTTTCAAGTTGCAATGTTAAAAATCACTTCAGAGGCCCAAACTGACGTTTTCTCAGCGTGTTGAAGCTGTTTTAGGCCATACTAAAAATTTAGTTGTTCTCTTAAAGTTTCAAGTTGCAATGTTAAAAATCACTTCAGAGGGCCCAAACTGACGTTTTCTCAGCGTGTTGAAGCTGTTTTAGGCCATACTTAAAAATTTAGTTGTTCTCTTAAAGTTTCAAGTTGCAATGTTAAAAATCACTTCAGAGGGCCCAAACTGACGTTTTCTCAGCGTGTTGAAGCTGTTTTAGGCCATACTTAAAAATTTAGTTGTTCTCTTAAAGTTTCAAGTTGCAATGTTAAAATCACTTCAGAGGGCCCAAACTGACGTTTTCTCAGCGTGTTGAAGCTGTTTTAGGCCATACTAAAAATTTAGTTGTTCTCTTAAAGTTTCAAGTTGCAATGTTAAAAATCACTTCAGAGGGCCCAAACTGACGTTTTCTCAGCGTGTTGAAGCTGTTTTAGGCCATACTAAAAATTTAGTTGTTCTCTTAAAGTTTCAAGTTGCAATGTTAAAAATCACTTCAGAGGGCCCAAACTGACGTTTTCTCAGCGTGTTTTAGCTGTTTTAGGCCATAGTTCCCATTCCCGCGTTTCTTCCAAGGTTTCACGTTGCAATGTTAAACCCTCCTTCCCGAGGGCCCAAACTAACTGTCTGCTCAGCGTTGTTGGCGCTGTTTTCGGCCCTCCTTCCCCCTTTAGTGTTTCTTCTTACAGTTTTCACGTTTTGCATTGTTTTCTCCAAATCTCTTCCGAGGGCCCAACTGACGTTTTTCTCCGCGTGTTGCCGCTGTTTTAGGATGGCAACTACTAAAAAGTTAGTTGTTCTCTTAAAGTTTCAAGA